>NW_005842042.1:957139-980165 GCF_000455745.1 Alligator sinensis
ACTTCCCCTGCCAGGCCAGCTCCCCCCTCTCCCTGCTGGTGCAGCCTAGCCCAGCTCCACAGACCCCTGCCAGCCTGTGCCCCGCTTTGGGCTGGCTGGCCCTGGGTCATTGGTCCCAAGATGGTGACCAGGGGGTGGGGTGCCTGTCAAGGGGCGACCCTACTCATGCGACCCTCGGCCACTTGCCAAAACCGGGTAAGTGGCCCTCCGCCCGAAATAATTGCCCACCCCTGATCTGGAGGATATCTGGGACAGAAGTTCAGTAAGCCAATTTAACCTAAATCAGGCAAGTCTGATACTACATCCATCCAGGTTTATCTGAAACTGGTTTTGGCCATTTTGAAAGCAATTTATGTGCGCTGAACTTCTGTTGTGTTACAGATTTGAACTGGTTTTCGATCACTTGTACTGGTATATGTGTAATTTCTGTCACTTGCCCATGGGAGGCCATCACTCAAGGCCACTGCCACTCAGGCTAGGGACAGACATTCAAAAAGCCTGAGCCTAAATTGATTCAATATTTGCAGGTTAGTCTAACCTGGCTAGGCTAAATCGGTTTGTAACCGTACAGATATCGCAGAAATGCAGGCACATGCCTGCAGTGGCTCAGGCTAGAAGCCGGTGGGCACTAGAGCAGTCCTCCCTTCCCTTCCACAATGCTGAGCTGAGGGGGGTGTAGCCAGGCCTAGCAGGGAATTGATAATACAGTATTTATCTCCTTCAGTGTTTATCACCCCATTACCAGCTACCTGTTGATTCTGGCTTTGTCCTGTCTTCCACAGCACGGACCGTAGCCACCATGTGATCTGCTAGCTAATGCTATGCGTCTGTAAGGCAGAAGGGAAGAGGGAATCCCTGCTTAAAGGGGAGCCGGGGAGGGGAGCAGAAGCCAGGCAGATGCCTGCAGTCTCTGTCGGAGCTGCAGCCAGGGAGCAGAGGGGAGGGGCCAGTCCTGCTGTGGAGTAGAAAGCCCCGCCCAGCCCAGAGAGCATGCCGGGATGCTGAGGAAGTGTGATTTAACTTAAACTAGTAAGGGGTCTGGGACAGACATTGCATACGCTGGTTTGAGCCAAATCAGTTAAGTCTGATACTATATTCAACCCAAGTTTATCTCAAACTGGTTTCAGCCATTTTGAAACTGTTTTATTTGCACTGAACATCTGTTCTGTTACAGGTTTAAACCAGTTTCTGATCACTTAAACTGGTTTATGGGTAAAGTCTGTCCCTAGCCTCAGGGCCCATTTGGTGCTCAGCTGGGTGAGAACAACACAGGGGGACAGATTACTCGCACCTGGATTATGAATTGGGTAACTGTGGACTTCACCCTGCTCATGAGTCCTTCGTTGCTAGTCTACAGTTACTTCATCCAGAAATACAGGATGGTTTGATCTTTGTTTCTCTGCTATCTTGCTACAACACAGAGGTTAGCCTTTAGCAGCTGCATGCCCTGCTCTGTGGGAGAGCCGAGTGCCTGGCTAAGGGCGGTGAAGCCTGAGAAGTGCTGGACTAGGAAGATTTGCCTGTGTTAGGAAGTGGGGCATTGGGTCACATCCCCTAGGTGCTGTGCTGCTTAATGCAGTGTTAGGCAGGGGGCAGTTGCCCTTCAGCTCCTGCCAGCTCACTGTGGTTAAGCCTAAGGTCTCAGCGGGGTTTGCTCATGAACATATAATGTTGTGGTAAACTCAATGGCCTCCATTTACCCAGACTACTGCAGTGTATTTAAGAGCATGCTAGTGAATGTGACCCTTCAAGACTGCTGTTACAAGTTTGTTATCCAATGAAGATGACACCTCTGTGGGCACTTGTGTGTGATGGAGGCATTGTGTCTGCCAGGCTGCAGATCACGATGGAGATGTATCAGCACAGCTATGTCATTTGTTCAGGACAAAGGTTTGTTTTCAGAACTGTGCCTAGGGAGCTTCAGGCTGGAATAGTTGGGATGTGGCAGTTCAGATTAAAAGGGCACTGACAGAGCAGCGTGTGTATGTGAGAGAGATTTTGAGTCAAAGCTGGAATAGTAGGAGCCTGCAGGTAGAGATTGAGGACCATTAGTAGAGCTCTGTGTATATGAGTGTGGGGAGAGGAGGAGGGTCAGGATTGAGAGGCACTGGCTGAGCTGTGTGTGGGAGGACTCCAGGGCTGGAATAGCTGGGAGCTGCACTCAGGACTAAAAGACCGAGCAGAACTGTGTGTAGAAAGCTTGCACTGCACTTGTTCACAGTACAGCTGGCTTTAAGCACTGTGCATTTGTGTGGCATAGAAGCATGTCAGGGCTCAGCCTGTCATGTGTGCCCAGGGCAGAGTCAGGAGTTGTACTTCATAATTACCTTGTAAAGCTGTCAAGGAGATGATTTCTGCAGGAGGCAGTTTAGGAGCAATTCCTCCCTTTCCAAGCAAATTGCCCCTGTCGTTTCAATCAGCACTTTCCCACGGCCTTTCATCAGAGACTCATTAAGGTGCATTTTCCCATTCTGTAATAATCTCTTCCCCTGGCAGACGTTCTTCTCATTGCACATTGTTCCAAAATTAATCTCATCTTATTTACTCCTGCTCCCCCGACCTCCTCCAACGTATAATTTTCCTTTTGTGCCTTCTGCGGTCTGTGTTTAAGCTGTCAGGATCCGGGGGCTCTATTGTGCCTCAGGGCTTAATTTACCATTGCTGTGACTAAGAGCTGGTAATGAAATCAGCAAACAAGAATTATGGCAAATGTTTTCCACCCTCCCTGTCCTCCAACACCTTCCCCTTATCCCCTTTCCCCATCCTTCCTGTTCCATGTGTCAAGAGTGGGACAGTCCTGATGTTAGAGAGCTGAAGAAAGCCTCCCTGGGACTCAGTGCACATGCATTATCTGGGGATGGAGAAGAAGGGTGGTCCATCAACAAAGTGAAGGGCTGGAACAACTTCTAATAGGAGTCCTGGAGGCAAGGAACCAAACTCGTTCTAAGGTGAACCTGGATGAGATTATTAAGGGATGACAGTGAGATTGTCTATGAAAGCAGGGTGCTAGACTGATCTGGGAATCTCTCTGCCAGCCCAGTGTCTTAGATTCCTATGTCAAAGCTCCCCTTAATGTAAATCGTAGGCTATATCAGCAGTTGGTTTCACATCAGTGTTGCCCTGCTCTTGTGCCAGCTCTTCATACTAACTGTAACTGGTCTTTCAGAGTTATTCTCAAAGGCCCTCGAGCTTATAAAACCTGGACCTAATTTTAAGTAGGGCTCCCTATTCAGCAAAGCAGTTGTGCACATGGTTAAGCCCACATGACAGCACATGCTTATTGCTTTGCTGCATTGATCTAATAATTCTGTGCAATTAAGTATTTTCACATATTAGAAAGTATTGCCTCTATCAACCCCAATACTCTCCCAGGAGTGCAATGAAGAAACCATGATGTGGTTTTATGTAAATTATTCACATAACTTTGATTTCCTGTGTCTTGTTTCTGACATGTATGAGGAGCTGAACATTGCCACTGCTGACCTCCATTCATAAAATCGCAAACTTTGGAAATACAGGGAACCTCAACGTAAAGTTCTTCTTGAAACTTGAACCACTCTTTCATCCTTCACGCTTGTCACATTTCAATAAGTACACTCTCTTGTCATTTAAAAATAGGATCAGAGAAAAGCTAATCTTAACTCTGACTCTGCTTATGAGCAGTTTGTATGTCACATGCATGTAGTTAATTTATTAGTGAAATATATATAGTTCGTATGGACAAGTCATGTAGTGGATGTCTGTAGGGCAGAAACAGGTTTCAAATATCACTTGAGAAGAATGTACATGTTATACACATCATTGCAATGGCATATTGTTTAAAAGGAAAGCAATATGGCATTTCACAGAAGTGGTTATGTGTTAGAGACGGACGACAGAATATGTGTTTCTAGCAATAGATTTCAAATGTGCACTTACTTTGAAGTTTTAGGGTGTTGGAATGTTGTTGCAGCTATGATAGTCCAAGAAATGTATGAAAAGCAAGGATTTTTGTGATATCTTTTATTGGACCAACTGTACAGTTGAGAGAGCTGTTGGACAGGCTTTCAGACATAAAGTGCCCTTTCTCAGACCTCCCAGCTGTACACTTGGTCCAATAAAAGATATAATAAAAAAACCTTGCCTTTCTTTTATGCTTTAAATTCAATAATGTTTAAGAAAGATATACAAACTAACATTTATAGAAAACATCTCTGCCATCTATCTATTTATTCTAACAACAGGATTAGTTGCCCAAAACAGCCATCAGTCCTTAGCCCTGTGCATCCACCCATATTTCTTCTCAGTGCCATTCTAGGTCAGGCTTGGAGATGCGTGCCTGTGGTATGTGTGTGAATGAGATGCTGTATTTATCCAAGCCCACGTCAAAGCTCCACTTAAGTCAATGGGAGATATCCTAATTGCTGCTTCTGTAGGCTTTGGAGTTGGCTAGATTTTGGAAAGTGCTCAGGGTCAGATTTCTAAGGGCTCAGCACCCAATGTGCTGAGCTCTTCTGAGACTCTCTGGCTATGGGTGCAAAGCCCTTGAGCTCTCCTATGCATCATGATTCATGTTTGGTATATTTTAAAGGATTTTACTTTTAAAAAACAAAAGCTCTAGTGCATCTCAGCAAGAACTGAGCCAGAAGTTTGGACAGGGGAGATTTACTTGTGGAAAAGTGCCCTCTGAGAAGCAGTGTGGAGCCCATCTCTCCAAAATGACCACTCCAGTTTTGAAAGTTTGAGAGCCTCTGTCCCCGTCGTGATCTGGTTTTCATCGCTTGTGATTTTCTGAATGGAGCTCAGCCTCACTGTCTCCATACTGTTGCCATTCATTGACTCTGAATGGATGTGGAGAATGTTTATTTCCCTGCACTATGTTGCAATTACCGGACAGCTGTGATCAAACAGAAGTAACTGCATGCAGTACTGCACATTTATAGCTGAGCCTAGAAATCTCTTAACAACACTTATTTGCTTGTTTGTAAAGCTTTTGCCAATAAACAGAATTGGCCAATTTGCAAGCTATTTAGAATCTGTGGTAGAGACAGTAAAATGTAAGCGGAGTCGGCCGTGAGTAGCCAGGTATTTATCAGCAAGGCAAGCCCAGTTATTTCTGTATCCTTGTAATTGCTAAGACTTGAAAGCTTTCAGACACAAGTACAGTCTCAGAGGGCAGAGAGAACTTCACTAATCATACTGGCAGAGATCCATGTCCTGCAAAACCAGATACAATTATTAAATAAATCTCACACTAAATACATTTCTCCCTCTATCTTCTTTATGCACACACTCACATGCAGTCTCTCATTTTCTCTCTCACTGGAGAATGGGACACTTCATACAGGCCTTGTGGTTGTTGAGCCGCAGCAGAATCCCCTTAGCAGGAAGTGACATATATCTCTTGTGTTTTTCTGGCTGGCCCTGCCAGCACATCACCCCACAGCCAAGTCTGCCTTGATTTGTATGGGTAATTAATTCTGGGACAATGCAAATGGATTCGGAGGCAACTGAGACCTCTGATATGACTCAAGATGGTGTAGCATCAGATGGAAGGGAAGTTGAAGGGGGCTGTGGCCTGGGCTATTGGGTGACCTGAGTTTGCTCCTTGACTCCAGCACAGGCTCCCTATGTCATTCTGGGTCAGTTGCTTCAAGTCAGATGTGTTGGAAGCAGATAGCAAGCATCATGAAACCCAATGACTAAGGACAGACAGTCAAAAAGCCTGAGGCTGAATCAATTCAGTCTTTTCAGGTTAGTTTGAACTGCAGAAATTAAACTGAGAAACAACTGGACAGACATTCACTCTTGATTTAGGAATTGCAGCCACATGTCTGCAGTGTCTTGGGTGCTAGAGCCAGGCTCTCTGGTATGTAGCCAGCATAGGCTGTGTGTTCACTTCCTCTTCCTGCTGCCCCTGAGGTCTCTGGGATTTGCAGTCCAGAATCACAGCAGCAGGACTCTGCAGGGTTGCTCATCACTTCCTCTTCCTGCTTCCAGGTGCCTCTGGGATTTGTAGTCCACAGTTGCAGCCAGCAGTAAGTTTTCAGCAGGGCAGGGCAGCTCTGTACTTCGGGGAAGGGAAGTTTAAACCCCCTCCCTGGACTCAGACCCCAGCCGGGGTTTGCCAGGGGGGAGACGGGCAGTCCCTGCCTCTCTCCATCCCCCGCCCTGCAACCCTTCTCTGCTGGAGCAGACAGCACAGCCCAGCCTAGGGCTGGAAAGCATGCTGGGATGCTGGAGGACTGTGATTTAACTTAAACCAGGAAGGGGCCTGGGAGAGAAGTTTCATAAACCAATTTGACCCAAATCAGTTAAGTCTGATACTACATCCAACCAGGTTTATCTTACACCAGTTTCAGCCATTTTGAAACTGGTTTATGTGCAATGAACTTATGTTCCGTTACAGGTTTAAACCAGTTTCTTGTCACTTCAATGGGTTTATGTGTCACTTCTGTCCCTAGCTAGTGTGTTATGCTGGGCTCTTGTGAAAACCTGGCCTCGCTTGTGCAGTGCCCCTCACATGGTGAAGTCGAAGCTGTTGAGATTTCCTATCAGTTCCTGGCCTCAGTGAGGGTGTCACAGGGTAGTTGGATCAGTCTGGAGTCCACCAGTGCTGTTGGATTTTAGGCCTGTTTGATCCCACTTTTCTTAAAAAACAGGTGGAACAGCAATGAGAGTGAAGATGGAGCCCCCATTTTACAAACCCCAAACTCCCTCTCCCCTAAACCAGGGATCAGCAGCCTACAGCCCATGGGCTGCATCTGGCCTATGAAGCCATTCCATTTAGCTTGCAAAGCTGGGGCTTAGGCAGTGTTTTGGCAGTGGTGGGTTTCACCCACACAATGGCCAGGCAGTGGGGAGAAACAGTAGCAGCTAGGCAGGAAGGGCCAGCCTGCCTCACACCAGAGATGGATAATTTTCGCCTAGTGCTCTGGAAACATGACTGACCCTGCCTTAAATGAAGAATCACACAAGGTGCCTTGACTTGCTTTCTGAGATCTTTACAGTAGAAGTATGACTGAACATGTAGCCATGGACACTACAGGTCTAACACAAGAGTGTCACATTCACCTGGTGCCCTGGGCCAGATCTGGACCAGAGGGCTTCTTGCAGGCCAGATCCAGCCTGAGCACACAGGGGCAGCAGTTCCAGCCCCAACCCAAGGCACAGGGCAGCAGCAGCCCCAGCTCTGGCATGGAGCACACGGCACAGGTCCGGCTCCCACTAGGTACCCTGTGCTGGAGAATCCAGTGCTGCTACGTACCTTGTTCTGTGGTGATAGCTCCAGCAGCAGAGGGGCTGGGACCATGGCAATGGTGATGGGTGAAGCAGCTGGAGGGGGCTGGGGCTGGGGCTGTATCACCCCTCATGCTTCCTCCTGCCACCAACTGCCACGTCCATTGGGTCCCAGGAGTCCCAGATTCTGCAGCAGGCCACACCCCAACTTCTGGTGGCCCAGGGGCTGGATAGAGTGGCTCTGCGGGTGGCAGGTTTGACACTGCTGCTCTAGCCTGTTCTCTCATCATATTGCTGCTAATCCAACAGGCTCATCCATTCTTGTTACCAAACTCCTGTATTTCTCTGTAAGTTGCAGTTCTGATTTTGCTTCTTTACCAACTTTGTAAAGCTCAGTTCAGTGAAAATCCAGCTTGCTGCTGCACTGTAATGGGGGGAGCTCCCAGGGACCAACCAGGAGAAGAGTGAGATTTCTCACTCCTGCCACCCCTCCTGCAAGCTGTTGCAGGACCTTCTTGGTTTGAAGAAGGAGTCTGATACGTTTATGAAAGAGAACGTGGTTTTCTGCTATAGGCAGAGCTTGGACCTGCTGACTGGAGGTGCCATCCAGTTGGGTGTCCTAATGGTGACTAGTGGTAGTTTGGATTATTTCCCATTGCTGGAAATTACTATGAGTGTTCTCCAGGGCAAGGTCTGTGTCTTCCCACGTGTTTGTCCAGCACCTAGCACACCAAAGGGCACACAATTAGCACCAATGGCCTTTACCCCTGCAACTACCATTCTCTGTCAGCCATCCTGTTCCTGCTTTGGGAGTCCCCAGGCATTTTTTGCCTACCTTGTGTAAGGGCCATGCGTCTGGTACGGGCCATGCGTCTGGTACTAAGACACTGCAGGGCCCTTTGTCTTCAGCGCTCAGGGCTTGACCCTGCAACATTAAGGTTAGTAGGGGCTTTGCCATTGATTTCAGTGAGGGTAGGAGATATCCCAGGAAAGCAAGCCTGCCTAAAGTGAAGTCCTGTCCCTCTGGGTAACAGGCTCAATTGTAGTGGGAGACACTTGTGTTGTTGCTGTGCATTGCACTGTCCCCTTTCAATGCATCTCTTTTTCTTGGCTTTCTGTTACACTGACCACAGGTCTGTCATTTGGCTCTGGACAGGGTTTTTGCAATAGCAGGTTCAGCCTCTTTCATACAAACTCTATTTCAGTGAAGCCTAGAGAGGCCACACACCTTTTCAGAGCAGATCCAGAGCTGATCTGGTCATATCTGAAGCAAAAGATTTACAATGTTTGTCACAAATGTGGTGGGAATATTTTTAGCATGTTGTAACGAAGTGCAGCTTTCTTGGCTCTTGAACTCTAGCTTCAGAAGCTTCTGGGAATGGCTTCTGTTTCAATCTGTAAGGTTGCAAAGAGCAGCCTCCTGTTCGAGGTGGGGCTCACAGCCCCATTCTCCAGAGCGAAGGGAGATTCAGCCCCAAAAGTTCTTAAAAGCCTGTTAAAAACAAAAAAACTAGTCCTGGAGTTGACATCCTCTGCCAAGCCTGGTTGCTAAGCAGAGAGCAGCAGGGTGTAAAACGTCTCCCAGAGCTAAATGGATCCAGTGCGAGCTGCTCCAAGAAATTAAAATACTTCGCTTATTTTCCACCTGGGTGGCTGGGGATGTGAAGCATGAAAGCAGAGTGGCTCTGAAGTCACCCTGACCTGACCTTGGCTCTCTCTGCTCTTCTGTTTGCTTTTCCACTTTGCCTCCAGAGCTCTGGAAGGCTGGGTCTGTCCAACATGTGGCCTCCCACTTGCTTTTGTTAAATCTCTGTATTTGCTTGGTTGGTCTAGCTGATCTGAAAGGAAGTAACAAGTCATCTTTGATCTTAGCCAACCAGCAAAAAGGAAAGGGAAGGAGGAAGCAGTATCCGAGTACTTTGAGAGTGTGGACTCTGGCCAGGCTCTTTGCCAGCATTAGCAAATGGGGTTATTTGTTGCAATTTGATTCGGGGGTCTATGTGCACCCCAGGGGAGGCCCCATCAGGAAAAGTGTGCAGGGCAGTAGGCTGTGCTGTCATGGGTGCTGGGGATGGCACAGTCAGGGCAGACTACCGCCACGGAAAGCACTTTCTTATCAAATCAGGACCCGCCCTTCAGACCCCTGTCCATCTACTTAGCCAAGTCTCTCTGAGCAAAAGCAATGACTTTTACCTGGTAGAAAGTTAGAATTTGGGGGCCAGCATTTCAATTTTATCCACAGCAAGTTGTAAAAATGATTGCATTTGATCCCCTCGTTTCACACTGACTGGATCCTCAGCTGATTGAGTGGGAATGAACTAGCTGCACCAGTCAAATGGGCATCCGCAAAGTCAAGGGACAGAAGTATTTTAATTGTCCCATTTGTTAAAAAATCTCATTGGTGTAAGATGAGTTGAAATGGTGACAGCCCCCCAGACATCTCCTGCCTCCTTAGAGAACAGTGCTACTCTGCTAGACCTCAGCAAAGGCAGGATGCAGGGGCTCTTGGGCCAATGTGACTGCCCATTTCTGTCTTGGGGAGACTCCCTCACTAAATTTGCAGTGTTGTGTAGGGCAAGGGACCCTACTGAAGAGACGGCCCTGGGAGGCAGCACCATGGGGTCAGAAGGTTTTAGAAAAATGCTTAATGCGGCCACCCTTGATACACACCCAAGCAGACAGGGTCATGGCATCCAGCAGTCTGCTATAGATGTCTGCCCCTTTTTAGCCTCCATTGCCAAAGTCTCTGATTATCCTCTTCTTCTGTACGAAGTATTTTACCTGGAACTAATTTATTCTGTTAGAGCTTCTGGGATATGGATCTGCCCCTTAGAAAGTTTTGGAGGCAGTCGGGGTGCATTCACAAGGGATGTCCCAGATTTGTGTCCATGTATCCAAGGGCAGGATGTGAGCCAACGTCTGATCTGAAGAGAACACTCAAGGACAATTCTGTGAGAAGTCAAGAGACAGTGTGAAGCTGGGGCATTTTCACCAGCTGTGTCCAAAGCAAACAAGATGTGGATGCAATATGTCTTGTAGCTTAGTACACTGGACTTTTAGCCTGAGAAATAAATCCTGTTTTCAGGTCATAAGTGAAATGAAGCTTGTGGATATAACATCTCCCCAGTGGGTATATTTTCTTCTCATACACACTACACAGTTTGGCCCAGTTAACATCATCCTTATAGTGCAGAAAGGAGACACCTTTGAACATGGGGAGCTGGTTATCGGAAAGCTGGGGTGGGAAAGAGCCAACTAGAGCTGTTAAACAGGCTATGAGCCGGTAGAGCACCAGCAGCCAAGCTGTCATACAGTGTTTGCTGGCCTTGTGTTAACACCCCCTTGTTCCATAGATTCCTTGCTTTTGCACCCATGAATTCACAGAAAATGCTGCATTAGAAACAAACTCACTGAACTAATCTCTAAGGGAGTCTGGGTTTAGAGAGCCATTGAGGCATTCTTCTCCCTGAGGGGTTGGGGGCTTTGAATGCACTGCGACGTTTGAGGCAAGCTGGTAGTGGCATTGTGGCACTGGAGGGGCCTGGCTCACGTGGGTAGGGGAAGGGGGAATGGACCTGTCAGCAGCTGGAGTCCAGTGAGTCAGGGGAAGGGTGATTGCAAGTCTCCAAATGAAGGTTCTTCTGACCTCATATCAAATCTGTCTTGTACAGACCAGAGATTCAGGTCGGGTGTTTGACTGTACAGCCCTTCTGCACATCTGCAGCGTGATCTGAAAGGACTCCTTCCTCGTTGTCATTGGCAGCCCATGCAGGGCCTAATTGCCTTATTGTGAGAGTCATTAAATTCTCCTTGTTGCAGACAGCCAATGATTCCCAGAGGCTGTGCAACAACCTAAGTGCATGTCTTCTCCTTGTCTGATGCTCAGTCCAATGCCCTTCAATCAGGCTTTGCCAGCAGTGCCCATCCTGTTGAAGCCCCAGGTTACAGTTCCTCTCCTGTGGCAAGTCAGTGCCCAGTGCTGCCCTAGTTGCCTAGTTTAGCTGAGCTTGTTGGATACTAGGGCACAGACTGGAAATGTTAGGACCTTGTTACATGGTAATTTTGGGCAGATTGTGGAGCTCTCAACCGCTGGATTGTCCATATATTAACACCTTAAAGTGATTTTAAGCTATTCTTATGCAGCTCAAAGTTACATCACTCCAGGGGGCAGGATTATCTCTGATCCGCACTAATCCAACTCCTGTTCCATTAAGGTCCACGTGTGCCCCCCCTCCCCCCCCATCCCGACGTGCTGCCCAAATTGGAGTCGTCCAGTATTGCAGGATCTCTTGCACTCCTGTCCATAGGGCTGGCCTGGCTCACCAGCCCTTTAGTGGCAACTCACAGCTCCAGCTCCTAGTCTTTCCCCTGCTCACAAGGCCTCTAATGACAAGTTACAGCTGTGCACGTGGGAGACGGTCAGAGAAGGTTTCTAGACTAGTGGTGTGATTGCTCCAAACTCCAAGTTAACACAAACACCAATCAACACTTGTGCAGGTCGCAGTACCCCCCAGCTTCTGGCCTGGGCCACTGCAGGCATGTGGCTGCATTTCCAGAATCAAAAGTGAATGTCTGTTCACTTGTTTATCAGTTTAGACTACACAACTTAAACTAACCTGCAAAGATTGAATAGATTTAGCCTTGGGCTTCTTGACTGTCTGTACTTAGCCCTGGTGATATGCTAAATCACCTGTAAACCACACCCAGTCTAGTCTCTGCTGGACTGTACCTCAATCTGGGTATCATAACCGCTGCTGTAGTCAACAGATGCATCCTTCATGGATTGGTTGCTTGGTATGAGTGTGAAAGTGCATGGTGACATTACCCCAACAGCCGTCTCCTGTCCCCCAACCTGACGTAGGCTGCAGTGACACTCTCCTCCACCCTCCGCCTCGCACTCCATTGCCTCTGCTACCTCCTCTTTGCCAAGGGAGCATGCAGCACCAGTTGTTATTGTCTTGGCTTCCTCACAGCTTGCAAAGTTAAATAGCTTTTGAAGGTCCTAGGTGACGTCTCCTCCCCCCCCCACCTCCTGTATTCACACACAAATTATAGTAATTACAGCGATGTCTTTGTTTTCCAGCCCTTTTGTGGAAAGGCCCTGGAGGGAGTAACATAATACAGCACCCTGCCATCATACAACCAGAGCAGAGACTAACAATACCTCTGGCTAAACTGCCAAGGCTGAATTGGCTTATGTTTCTGATGCATGAGCATGTGTGCACGTTTGGAGCATGTGTATGTGCAGTTGGGCCATCGGGAATGACACTGAATTGCTAATTTTTTACTTTTTATCTCCCCAAAATAGGTGACAAAATAACACGTGTGCCTCCCCGCAGCCATCTCGGCTTGCAAAAAAATGACACCAAGTTTGCTGCAGTCATAAAATGCAGTCCTGTTTTGGACAGGATCCCAAGTGGTTTTTAGCCTGTCAGTGGTTTTCAGCCTGTGGTCTGCAGACTATGCCATTTGGTCCACAGAAAATTACCATGATCAATCAAAAGTATGTGAATGCCCACACTTACAATTCAAGGGGGTCTGCATCTCCATTTGAAATTTCCAAAGGGGTCTGCATCCCCACAACATTTTTTAGGGGTCTGCACATGAAAAAAGGTTAAAAACCACTGTTCTAAGTAACAGCCATTCTCTTGACTCTAGTAGGTTCAGTCACTTGACAAGATTACCCACATGTCAGCAGCAGTTTGAGCATCTTTACAGCCAAATGCTCATATACAGAATACATTTCAGGTGCTCTTCAAATTACCTGTGAGTTCCCAGTGGAAGGTGTGATGGGCAGCTGAGAGCTGGCAAGTTGTGGTAGCAGGAAATGATGTTTCAGTGTAAAGTGGTCTTTTCTGGGGCACCAGAATGAAGCCCTGTTCGTTGGCACCTTAGACAAAGACAGGATTTAACACCCTCTTTCTCTTTCACATCTGCAGTGATTCTGCCATCAACCCAACCACTATATCAGTCACTTGCTCTACTCCCTGCAGTCGCTTTCTCTATATCCTTGCTTCTGCATGTGGTTGTGGTAGTGATTTGTTCCCAGGAGCCTGGACACTGGCTGCCACGACACTTTACAGGAAGCACAGTCTGCATCCACAGAAGTGAAAGATGCGGAGCAAGAGAAGGACTTCCAGAGCAGAGACCAGGCCAGGTTTCCTCCTGATGCCAGAAAACAGCCAAAGAAGGGCAGGTTCAGGACAGGCCTATTGGAAGGTAAACACTTTTCTCTACAGAGCCCTTTTGGATGGGCTGCCTTTGGCATCAGCGCATTTAACTTATGCCTTGCAGCATTCTCCCAAACCATGGTGCTTGGAGGGATTCAGGGTGTAAGGAACAAACCAAGACTAACACTGCCCAGAGCACAGTGGTTGTGAAGTTACATTGTGACACTGAGTTTGTACAGCTAGGCTGATGAATGCGTCTGGGGTAGCTGCTACTGGGGATGAGGGTGTTATGCCTTGTGGTTCCTCAATGGTGGGATGATTAGATTAGCCCAGGAGAGTGCACCGTACTGCTTACGTGTGTCCGTTAACTTCTATTGTTCTAACAGGAACCAAAACTGAAAGCAAACATGGTGCCTAAGGAAGCACACAGCATAACCCCATTGAAAGGAACAGTATCCTAAATAATGGCTAACGCCCAATACATCACAGGGGTGGTAGGGACTCCAGCAGAAATACAGTGCAGAAATTGGCTGTATTTTGAGGATGATAGGCTGGAGAACTTGGATTTCTCTCTCCCCACAAAGCAAGAGGCCATGTAGATTGCACCACGCTGATGTGGCTATTTCTGGGTTTTTTAAAGCATGATGGTTTTAGGCTTCCTTCCATGCATTGTTTGAGAACAGTGTGGCCTTGGGAGGCTGGGATCCTGGAATGAGAGCAGCTCAATCACCACAAATTATTATTGTTCCTTCCTACCAAGTCAAAGGTCCCCCTAAGCCACTTGGCTTGTAGGGCTGCATCATTAAAGCACACGATTTCTATAGCCAGCAGCACATAAGGAAGAGATGTCACTAATATCACATATGGCCACTTTGGGCTCCCAGCCAAAATGACCAGGTACCCATTAACAATTGGGTTAACTGGGGTTGCCTTTGAGCCATACTCTGGACTTGTTTCAAACTCACACCTTCAGAGCATTAGTAAAATGCCTTAATCTACTCTGCTGCCACACTGAAATTCCTGATGCTGTTGGTGCTATCCTGGGAGCTCTATTGTTTGAGGTTGTCTTGTGGTGAGTAATCACCAAAAAATACAGAGGTCTGGTGTAGGCAGACAAGGTTCTTTGCATAAATGTGATATCTTTTATTAGACCAACTCAAATAGTTGGAAAAAAAATCTTCTTTGCAAGCTTTTGGGCACAAACACCCTTCATCAGGCTGAGGAAGCATCTGCATGCTCTTCCTGGATGGAATGAACAGTAAAGATGCCAGAGGCTCGTCTGCGAAAGGTGTTCCGTAAATTACAAAACACCTTTCACAGCCGAGCCTATGAACTTCACTTCATCAACTTACTGGATACAAAAAATCATGGACTAAATATAGACATTGGATTTATGACACATTATATCCTGCCAAACATCTGACTCGGCAGGTACCTCTCCACTATTTACCAGCTACATTCATTCCCCTTCCCCCCGCAACCTCTCTCTCACCCACTGACTCCTCAAGTTACATCTTCACTGACTGGCTTTCTTGCATGCATACCAGCCTGTAGCTTCCTTACTATTTATTCCATCCAGGAAGAGCACAGACCAACTGGAGATGCTTCCTTAGCCTGATGAAGGGTGTTTGTGCCCAAAAGCTTTCAAGGAAGAATTTTTTCCAGCAATTTGTGTTGATCTAATAAAAGATATCACATTTACCCAAAGAACCTTGTCTGCCTATATCCTTAGACCAACACGGCCAGAACCTATACCCCTGAAACATGGTTTATACATTTATTCACACTGCTTTGGGCTGGAAATCTCACAAGCTCAGGTTTTAGTGCCTGGTTTCTTAGACTGAGGTGGCCTGGAAGTAGCCTGAGACTGGCTTCTTGGAGCAGTCTGGAGAACGCAGAAATAACAGTGCAAACCGCCACTCCTTACCACATGGAACTGGGGCAGCAAGGGGACAGCTCAACTCGGTTTTTCTCAAACTCCTTTTCTTGTCCCTGGTTCAGACAAGATGATAGGCAGCTGAGTTGTCATCAATATTTCCTTTTCCCTTTGTTCGCTGTTCTTGCTGGAAATAGAAGGCTTTTATCTGAGAATAGAGCTGCGGGGCTTTCAGAAGGAAGGGCCTGGAATGCACCCTGCTCCAAAAATGCAGAGGATGAAAGGGTGGGGAGGAGAGGAAGCATCAAGAGGTTTTGTCTGCATTGACCTGCCTTTGATGACACCCAGGGGAGCTGCAACTCCATGGCCTGGCATTCCATCTCAGAAGCAGACAGCTGGCTGGAAAAATAGTCAGGCCACATGTTAGGCCGCAGCCAGCTGGCCAGCCATTAGAAGAGTTACAGCTTCAAGGTACCTACTGGAATAGATTTGAAAGCTAACAAGGTCATTTCAAGGAGACAGTAATCTGGAAAAGGAGGAGGGAGTCTTATGTGCTTCTTTGGAACCTCAGGTAGGTTGAAGGTATGAATTAGCCCCAAGACTCTGGAATATGCTGCTCCCTCTTCTGGGGATTTCAGTGATTCAGTGCGGGGACAGTTCTGTAGTTAAGTGGGAGCTGAAGGAGGGTGATTCTCAGTGCTACAGACTTGTTTCAGGGAAAAATGACTGTCAGGCTGGCTCCTGCCTCAGGCTCAGTCAAAGGGAAGGGCCCTGTAATGGTGGGGTTGTTCCTGGCCACCTCTTCTCATGCTTCTGGCCTTGGGTGGTGTCTGTTGACTCTTCAAGGAGGAGTATGTGCCTGCTGGGGACCACCCTGCAATGCTACCTCTTGCCCCTGCACACATATTTTGGATTTGTCTCCCATATTTGGTTGAGCCCAGTTTCTTGTTGGCCCCTCCCAACTTCTGGGGCAGTAGCCTCCATCACTCCCCCAGCTGGATTTAAAACACACCAGCTGCTTTAACTCACCTAGATTTTGGCTGAACTTGACAGAGGACAAAAGGAGCAGAACTAGGATACAGGGCTATTTTCTATACCCATTCCTGATCATGAAGGGGCCCAGCTCTTTAACAGAAGAGTAGCAGCTGCTGCACAGCAGCCACAACAGGGGGAGAGGCCAGGACCTAGCCTCAGTGAGGTCAGTGGCAATAGCCCGTTGGCCTAATGAGCGCAGGATCTCACCTGCAGTGTCTGAGGAAGTGGGCAGTAGATTATCTGTTGTTCCTGGCAGCATCCATCCACTGTGAGAAGTACTCAGCCAGGGTTATCACACAATTCAGCTCCCTCTGGCTCCAAGGGTCTGCCAGTAATTAACACCTCCTCCTAGGAGCTAACTCCTTTTAAACAGCATCACAGCAGGTATGGGGAGAGAACACCTTTCTCTGTGCTCTGCCAGCTGGTGGAGGCCACAGGGCTTGCTGATTGGCCAGTGCCTTCAGTAGGCTGCCTTGGCAGTCCTAGGAAAGTACAAAAGACAAGCGTTCTGAGTGTAAAAAAATCTGTAGATTTGGGATGGGGGAGTGATCACATTTGTTCCTTTAGCACCATGTCTTGCTGCAGGATTAGCCTGCATGAAGCATTTTGCTAATGTGATTGTGCTGCTTCTGATTCCCAGTCCAGCTTGGGTATCATCTCTGCATGGCACCTTACTGTATGACGCAGCCATACCTTTGGAGCCAGTAAAACTCAGCTGCAGATTTTCAGCTGCTCAGCACCCACAACCTGGCACAGATTTTGTACCCTAAAACAGGGGTCGGCAACCTCCAGCAGGGGAGCCATTGGATCCAGCCTGCAGGACTGGGGCTTTGATGGCATTTGGTGATGGGGATTCTCAGTGGCATTTGGTAGTGGGGGTTTCACCTGTGGCATCTGCAGCAGGGAGAGGTAGTGGTGGTGATCAGATCTGAGTACCAGCCCGCCCCAGAACCAAGCTGGGCCAATCCAGCCCATCACCAGAAAACACTGCTGACCCCTGCCCTAGGATGTATGGCTACTTAGGGACCTTTGGGGCTTACTGGGGGAACTGCCAATTGCTGTTGCAAACAGGTGTGTTGGTAGAGAGCAAATTAAAAGCCATCCCTTCAGTCATGCCTTACCAACCTACAGCACAATGTCATGATGACTACAGGGGTGCCCATGCTATGAGAAAGGGAAAATGTGAGGTGTGCTTTAGCCGATGAGTTGCTTTGAGTCTGAGTCTGTGACCCTCTCAGGATCTTCGACTCCACTTGGCCTCTGGGAGAGAATGAAGATGCTCTGTGCTTTGCATGTAAGCACAGGGTGGGCTGAGTGCACGGGGGAGTGTGGCAGTCACTTAGAGATCTTTGTAGTGGGAGGCAACAAGCTAGATTCACACTTGAGGTAACAGTTCTTCCACTAAGCAGCTGAACTTATGCAAGGCAAGGACTTGCTCCTGGGGCTAACTTGATCATCTGGTGATTCATAGTCCTTTCTGCTCGTGCGAGAGAGACGTTTTCAGCAAGGACACCATGAAACGGTGGCCTGAGGCTGCAGGTGCCTGCTAGGACCTGCAACTTCATTTTGCCAAACTAGGTCATGTCACAGACTTCGGGGAAGTGGTTGATGGAGCTAAAAATACAGGTGCAGCCCAGAGTTTTTATATAGTAGCTGCTGAGATGTGCTAGTCTGGCAGAGGGGCTCTGCCCCACTCTGCCAGAGAGAGCTGGGCTTGCGTGGCTTGGGCCAGCAGGTAACTGGAACGCTGTCGAGACAGTGCAACTAGTCCCAGGAGGGAAGGGCCATGCCCACTGCTCAACAGTGACCTTCAGGTGAATGAACTGAATAATGTGCCACATGTACAATGGCACAAACATCCTCTGGGGAATTAGACTGACATGTACCAGTTTCATTTCACTTTGTGGCCAAACAGGTAATAGTTTAGCACACGGCTTGCCTTCTCCTTGCAGAGCCCATTACTGGCCTGTCACCTGAGGACATCTTGTGCTCCCAGTCCCATTCTTTAACTCCCAGGTTGGTTTCCTTAGCCTGGAACAAATAACTATGCCCTAGAGTGGATTGTGAGCAGGCTGGACAGGATGGTGAGCTGTGTCAGTTCTCTCTCTCCCTCTCTCTCTTTCTCGGGGGGCGGGGGGGGAGGGTGTTAGCATCTGTCCTGAATGGTTTGGCCAGTGGTTGCTGGGTTCTTCATTAGCTCATAGTTTACAGCTGAATTGTACGTTCTGCTGAGGTTGTGGTGGCCACACTGAAACTCCAGGCTTTGCTTCCCAGGGGCATGGTTTGTGCTGCTAGGCCTCATCAGTAAGCTTTCCTACTGAGTGCCTGTGCCCTCACTGCATTGCCACATGACTAAGCTGGTGAAAGGAGCATCAGGGCTATCTGAGGGTGCAGATGGGGTATATGGGTAGATCCTGAGCTACCCAAGTAGCAGCTGTGGCCAACAGGACTGGGAGTTTTTAGTTGCAAAGTGCTCCACTTGTGGTTACACCTGATCTCACTGAGCAGAGTTATATGCCAGGAGCACATGCCAGCAGCAGTGCTTACTGACATTACAGTGGTGCTCAGAGGCCCCAGTGTGCTAGGGGCTGTACCCAAGCACTTAACAATCAAACAAGAAAGGAACCTAAAGGGCGAGAGGGATGGGTGCTATGTTGGCATCAGGTGTCTGGTCTCCTGAATCTGGCTTGTATCCCATTCTCTAGTATTCGCTATAACTTAGAAATAGCTGCTACTCAGTATCTAGAGGGGACTTGAAGGAGTGTTTTAATCCTATAAAGTTCTAAAAGTTTGGGAACCTGATTATCTGGGACCTGCCTCTCTTCCCTGTCGTACTCCTGCAGTTGAAATCAATGGTGCTTTCCAAATTGGAGCTTCCCTATGGTATAAACAGAAGGGTTTGGGACAGACATTACACATAAACCAGTTTAAGTGATCAGAAAGTGCTTTAAAACTGTAACAGTACAGATGTTCAGTGCACATAAACCAGTTTGAAAATGGCTGAAACTGGTTTCAGATAAACCTGGTTGAATGTAGTATCAGACTTAACTGATTTGGGTCAAACTGGTTTATGCAATGTATGTCCCAGGCCCTTTGCTGGTTCAAGATAAACCAGATTCCCCTAGCATCCCAGCATGCTCTCTGGGCTGGGTGGGGCTCTCTGCTCCACAGCAGAGCTGGCCCTTCCCCTCTGCTCTCTGGCTGCAGCTCTGGCAGAGACTGCACATACAGCAGGGTCTTCCTGGCTTCCTCCTGTTCTCCCCCACTCCCCTCACCACTCCCTGCTAAGCAGGGATTTCCCCGTCCCCTCTGCCTTACCAGACACACAGCATTAGCTAGCAGACACATGCTGGCTATGGTCTATGCTGTGGCAGAATCAATAGGTAGCTGGTAATGTCCCTCTTTTGTTTTCTTAATGGGCTGATAAACATTGAGTTAGGGCTGATAAACACTGTGTTATCAATTCCCGGCTGGGCTGGGCTGGGCTGGGCTGGGCTGGTAAGGAGTTGGGGGGGGCGTGGGGGGAGGGAACCCCTCCCTAATTGGAGCATCCTGCGGGGCCTGGCCACACCTTCCTCAACTCAGCACTGTGGAGGGGAAGGGAGAGCTGCTCTAGTGCTCCCCGGGCTTCTAGCCTGAGCCACTGCAGGCGTGTGCTTGCAGTTTTGGGATGTCTGTATGGTTACAAACTGATTCAACCTAGCCAGGTTCGACTAACCTGCAAAGACTGAATCAATTCAGGCTCAGGCTTTTTGAATGTCTGTTCCTAGCCAAGGGGACCACAGACCTGGTGTTCTTGTGCTCAGAGTTTGCCTCTGCAAGAGCCTGCATTTGCTAACATGCAGAAATATACATCTTTCCTCCTTGGCATGTGGGGTGCAGAGAAGAGCAATTCACTGTGAGTGTTTTTATTGGGGGAGTCTATTGCTGGGCTGCCCAGAGAGTGGAGGGATCTGAAGGAGTCTCCTGCACGCCTCAGGGTGGGTCACTTCTTTTGCTTTATGGCTGTGGCCCCGTTCTTTCCATCTCTACTTTCAGTTCCAGCTGGAATCCAACTGCGGTATGGGGGAACCTGCTCTTGGTATCTCCAAGTTCAGTTGCTATCCCACTTGAGTACTGCTGTTGCTGCCTAGAGCACCAGGTCTGAGCTGAAAGTTGCTATTTGTGTGGGGAGTAAAGTGACACTCTGGAGGGAAATACCAAAGGCATATGTAGATTGAGACAACTGTATGGATGCTGGGCCCCCTCCGCTCCATCGTTCCTCCCCTCGCATAATTCAAATTATGTATCAGAACAGGGACAGTTGACAATCACCCTTCTGCCCTCGTGCAGGTGGGTCTGCAGTTACTTCCATCCCCTCCACTGGCAGTAATGCGGTAAAGACGTTACAAGTCCTAGGAGAAATTCCCATTGGGGCAGGAGCAGTGAAAAGCCCCTGCATACTGCTCTAGACGGCTGCCTCACAGCTTCTGAAGGTGCTGAGGTTGGGCCCAGAGCTCAGCAGGTGCATCTAGGAAGGAAATTTTTTATTAAAGCTGCTGTGAATTAAAGCAGTCCCCACAGGCTGCAATTCCTGGAGGCACCCTGCCAAATCAAGTTGATTGCACATTTTTAAAGGTTCAAGGAATTCCAGCCTGCTCTTCAGCATGTCTTCAAGAACATCCTTGAAGACATCTGAAGAAAAGTATGTCTTCAGGAGGAGGAAATTCTGAAGCCTGAAGTTTTTACTGTTCCTGCAAAGCTTCCATTGACTTCATCGGGATCAAGACAAGGCCCTGACCCACTGTCAGTTGTAATTGGCTTCTGTTACAAGTCTCGCTTCTCTCTCTTCTTGTTTGGTTTTAACAAACTGGGATCCATGTAATATGAATTCCCAGCTGAATTTGAAAGCCAGAGGGGGACATTATGAACATCCACTCAAACCACCTGCATAACCTGCATAATTCAAAAATGGAAGAAAATTAAGCAGATTTCAGATTAAGAGATAGCATATCTTCTAAACAGACTCCAGTCTTGGTTTGCAGACTTCAGGTGACAGGGAATCATTCATAGCATCCCCTAAGTAAGTTGCTGTAATGGTTAATTGCCTTGTACTGGGAGTTTATGTTTAACTGGTTGTTCTCCATAACCTCTATAAGCCCTTTCTAGAGGGAAGTGTCTAAGCAGTAATGATAGAAAACTGCATCTCTATCATTAAACCCTTCAATTCTCTCTCTGGTCCTTTTTGGTATTGACATGCAGGTGAACTGGTTAGACAGCAAGGAATGAAGCATGCAGTGAACACACAGCTCTACCTAATCTGTCACCACATGCAACCACACCATTGTCACCAAAGTGGCTCAGGGCTTCGACGAAGGACAGCTGAATGGAGCTGAACCACAACAGAGGTAAGGGTTGGGGGTGAGGAAAGAATTGTGAAGACCTTGCAGCTGCAGTGCACTCTTCTTTGTGGCTAATTCAGTCTAGAGTTTGGGAGTGGTCTTGGACTCCCTGTTGACACTAAGCTCTTGAATAATAGCATCCACAAGTAATGTTCTCTGTCATCTTCTGTTGGCCGGAGATCTGTCCCTCCCTGGCAAACTGTGACCTAACCCCAGTTGTTCATACTTTTGTCACTTCTCAGCTGGACAACAGCATCATGATAATGTGCCTAGGCAATGAAGCTTTTAGGGCAGGGGCGCTCAACCTGTGGCCCATGTTGCCACAGTATCCAGCCTGTGGGGCTTTCCACAGATCATGAAATTTGGTGGCAGGAGAGTAGTGGCAGTTAATATGTCCACCCTCTACCATTGGCAAGTTCCCAAACCCCAAGCTCTATGGAGCTGGATTAGGGGTGGGCCACACCTCCTCTCCCCCATGGAGCTGAATAAAGGCCATGTCTCATCTCCTTCCCCGCTGGGCCAGGGTGGGGCTGGGTCAAGCTCCCTTCCCCTCCACCCTGCAGAGCCAGATCGGGGCCAGGCTGCCCCGCCCCCCGCCATCCTCTGTGGTCGGATGGGGCCCTGCCACACCTGGATTGGGACCACTGGCTGGATCCAGCCTGCAGAGAGACCAGGCACTGCCCAATCAGCCCACTGAGCAAAAAATGGTTGAGCACCACTGCTTTAGGGAATCCAGGCTAGTGGAGAATGCTACTGTGTATCCCCTCACTAATAGGGTCTACCAGGAGCCCTGTGCTCTGCTGCCTTCACTGTCTGCCTGTAGAGTATGGCATCAAATCCAGGATTTTGGTCTTGGTCTTCAGTACTCTCTGGACTCAGCATATTTTAAAAAATCACCTAGTGGTCCAGGATGAAGACCACGGTTGAGAGTTAGTGAGCCCAATAGCTTGTATTTAGCCAGAGCACCAGTACTGATTTGAAGACATCAACATGGTACCAGGGAGATAAGTAGGAAGAGCACAGCCCTGGGGCTGAGGCCAGTGGCTGGGCTCTCTCAGGCCTGGAGCTGCGGATATAATTGTACAGAAGTTCCATTCACCCGTCTAACCTAGATTGATTTAAGTTTGAGAGTCCATTGATCCAAGTCTATCTTGGACTGAGTTCTGCCATTTTTAGACTGCTTTATGTGTGCAGATCTTCTGTACTGTTACAGGTTTAGATTGATTTCTGATCACTGAGACTGGGTGTAAATATAAGGTCTGCACCTGGGTGAACTAAGATAGGGTAGTCATTTGTAACCTGTGAATGTCTGTACTTAGCCCAAGAGACCGTGATGTTGACTCTTT
>NW_005842042.1:980200-982073 GCF_000455745.1 Alligator sinensis
GGGAGTTTATTTTAATGGTTTATCAGCTGTACCATTAAAAATTGCACCTTTATTTTAAGTTTGAATTTTGTCCGCTTTCAGCCCCTAGCTACTGATTCTTGCTAAGCCTTTCTTCATTAACTTCAAGAGAACTCTAGTACTCAGCCTTTGCTCTTGGCAAAAGTAATTGCACGTTGTAATCAAATCATCTCTCAGTCATTTTTGTTAAGCTAAAGAGACTGAGTTTTTAAAAATATGTTTGGTGAACATTCTTCTACAGCCTTCAAATATTCTGCATCCTCTCCAGGTTTTTAATATCTTTTCTTAGAAGGTGAACGCCAGCCATGAGTGCAGCATTCTGCTTTCAGTCTTAGCAAAAGCTCAGTCATCTCCCTTCTTTTCATGACATCCAAGTTTTTATAACCAAAGATCATATTAGCTCTTTTGCTCTTGCAGCTCACGATCAAGGGCTTTTCCATGATGACCTCTAAATCCTTTTCAGTTGCTGCTCTTCAGGATAAAGAGTAGATACATCCTGCATTTTATCTCCCTGTGTTATATGACAATGTATTTTGTTTGGAGGACCCAGCTTACTACACAATCCAGATCACTCTGGTTGCTCTGCTGTTGTTTGTTACTATTCCACCACTATTTCTGTTACCTGTAATTTTAGCCACAGTTATTTTATATTTACTTCCAAAACACTGATAAAAATGTTGTTTAGTATTCAGCCTAGTGTAGATTCCTGCAAAATCCCATAACATTCCCCCGTTTGTAATGACTACTATTTGAGATCTATCAATAAACCAGTTCTTGATCTGCTTAACGTGTGTTTTATTGGTACTTTATTGTGCTAATTTCTTTATCAGAATGCATGTAGTATTAAGTGAGCTGCCTTGAAAAATACTAAGTATTTGCCATAGACTACTGTATATATCTACTACATGTGTAATATTCTCAGAGTGAAATTACATTTGTTTAACAAGGCCTGTTTGCAATAAGATCATGTTGGGCTAACTGTAGTTGTCTTCCTTCATTCTTTATTAATTGTATCCTTCATCAGTTTTGCCTTATTTTAGAGAAGTTTGGTGTCGGGCTAACTGGCCTACAGTCATTCAGGCAATCCTGTGTTTTGACTATTGGCATCATGCTTGTACTTTGCTAGTCTTCTGGAATTGCTTCAGTTTTCTGAGATTTACTAAAAATGAGCATCAGCAAGTGGGGGGGTCTCCTCAGCTAGCTGTTCTAAGACTCCTGGGTGCAAATTACCTGGGACTGTTGATTTAAAAAACAATAATTCCCAGTAGATATTATCCAACAACCTCCTTAGTTACTAATCGACAGGAGAGGACTTTCATCTGTGGCGGGCCAGTAGGGGGCGCTCCTGCGTTGAGCCGCCCACCTCCCTGCGCCCGACCACCTTTCAGGCTCCGAGTGCCTCCCTTAGGGTCCCTCCCGTCCAGCCGACCCCTTCCCTGGAGCACACCCGCTAGCCTGGGGTTCCCGCTGCCACCATCCAAGGCTCTGGACTCACTTCTGGCTCTGCGCAACGTGGAAAACACAGGCCTGATCGTCCAATGGGTGCTAGACCCAATACAAGCACTTGGGGCACTTCCCCAAGTCTGGGGCTTATTAGGAAGTCTCCCTTAGTCCACAGACCTAAGGGGCCTCCTTGGCATAATTTAGACCCACCCCTCAATAAGTCTCCCACACCGGTCTCAAAGGAGAACTTTATTGATTACAGGGGTAGGGCAGAAACAGGGTAAAAGGTAGAGCAATATCATAGAAATATTACAGGAATATCAAAGGAATCCCATAGAGCAAACCAGGGTGGCTGAGGTAGCCGCTTAAACACGCATCTGAGTTACTGAAGCTAAATATCTGATCGGATCTC
>NW_005842042.1:988325-988676 GCF_000455745.1 Alligator sinensis
CACTTGGGGCACTTCCCCAAGTCTGGGGCTTATTAGGAAGCCTCCCTTAGTCCACAGACCTAAGGGGCCTCCTTGGCATAATTTAGACCCACCCCTCAATAAGTCTCCCACACCGGTCTCAAAGGAGAACTTAATTGATTACAGGGGGTAGGGCGGTAACAGGGTAAAAGGTAGAGCAATATCATGGAAATATTACAGGAATATCAAAGGAATCCCATAGAGCAAACCAGGGTGGCTGAGGTAGCCATTTAAACACGCATCTGAGTTACTGAAGCTAAATATCTAATCGGATCTCTAGTAGCTTACTCACACACATCATCCAGAGGTGGTTGTTGTTTCCTCTGGAGGCAG
>NW_005842042.1:988771-994557 GCF_000455745.1 Alligator sinensis
CCCTCTCAATACTGGCTACAAACCGACCAATCTACAAAGCATCCCTGGCTACCTGGGCCCGCGCGCAGGGCTGGGTCTTTTCCACCCCCCCTGCCCAGGTGACCAGAGCATCGCCTCCCAGGTGCCAGGCTTTTGTCTGCAGACAAGGAGCGAGATCCCCGCTGTGAGGGATTCAACAGCAGCCTCTCAGGCTGGCTGAGACAGATCTTGGGAGAGGGGCACCGACGGTGGCATTTCTGCCACATCATCCTCATTTGATACAAGCGCGTGACCCTGTTTATTTTCAAACACAAAACAGATATAATTATTGAAACTGATGCCTTTTTTCAGCATTGTTAACAATTTTACCATCGCCATCTAGAAATGGTCACACATCATTGCTAGGATGCTTTTTCGGATGTTTGCAACATATTTAAAATACCTTGCTATTATTTTTAGTCCTGCTGGCCATGATTTTTTCCTCAGTGTCTTTAGCTTCCCTTATCAATTATTGTACACGGGTTCTTAGCATGAATGACTGGTGCCTCCTGAGACTGGGGGAGTACAATTGGTGGGTAGCAGCATCAGCGGGGTGGTGAGCAGCGACCACCCACAGAAGCTGGCAGTGGCAGCAAGGAGGTAGGGGCTTGCGAGCGGGGACCACCTGCAGAGCCAGTGGCAGTGTTGGGTGGTGGAGGGGTGCTGGCGAGCAATGATTGGCTGCTGCTGCCACCGGCTTCTGTGGACAATTTCAGGGGGGGCATATGCCCCTCCCTGCTCCCCTATGAGTTGCCTATGGTTCTTAGTCAATGTTGTCCTCTTTCTTGATCGTGGTATGGCATTTTGGCCACCTACTAACCATTCCTTCAAGATTTCCCTGTCTTCATTTATATTTTTCCTAATTTTTTTGGTTTTAGTCAGTTATGCTCAGAATATTCTCCTTATGTTGTGATTAGTCCTTTAGAAGTGCTAAGTATTTGTATTAATGATGGGCAAACAGAACATCTTTTGTTTGCTCATCTTAAATGAAATCGGATCTTGCTTATTTGTCCATAAGCAATTATCAGCCCCCAGTCCAGCTCTGCCTTTATCAAGCTTAATGAGGTCTAAAACAGAATTACCTCCTGGTGGGCTCAATACCTTTTGTGTTAGAAGATGTTCATCCATCATTTGTAGAAATGTAATGATGTACTACTGGCTTCATGGGACCTACATCATGCATCTGCCAAACTGAACTGCCTAACACTTCCTGCATCCTGCTTGGAGCTAACAAGATCCACCTGCTAGGCATAATTAGTGGTAATAATTTGGCATCATAATGCAGAGCTCTTAATACTTGTATTTCCTTGGGTTCAACAGAGGAACTTGCCTGGTTTCATAGGGTTCTGGACCCTGCTTTTTCCTTGGCTTTACCATTGCTCCTTCTCCTGATTTTCAGCATTACTGTTAACACAAGCCTTGACATTTATTAGCAAGGACTCCTTGCTGTTCCAAGCAGGCTGCTGGGGACAGATGAGGCAAAGGTAGTACTCCCCACCTGTCCAAAAATTTCATTTGGTCTCTTTGTCTAACACCAGAAATAGATGCTCAGAAGTGATGATTGAACTAATTAACCAAGTCTTCCCCAAGCCCTGCTAGTGTCTATGTAACTTCACGCATTTAATTCAGTCACTAATAGACAGTGATTCTTTTCATAGGGAAAGCCTGTAAATCAAATGTCTCCAGCATATGTTTTCTGTTAGAAAGTGCATTGAAACTCCCCTGTACATTGTGTGTTGAAGAACACAAGTCAATATGTTTCCCCTTGGGATTGGCTGGGTGATGCATGATCTGGGGAGGCTCATTCAAGGTAAACACGCCTGATGCACCATGTGACCACAATTTGTAAGGTTAGACTCTTGTAGGAAACCTAGTGTTTGCAGTTGGTCCCCTTGCTGAACTTTATGATGGAGTTGGACCAACCACAATGCCTAGGCCTTGTACTGCCATTTGCACTTCAGGGCAGGGTAGGGTACCTGAAGGGTAGGTTGGTAAGGCATGACTGAAGGGATGGCTGCCATTAATCAGCAAGCTGGCCACATAACATAGGTGCAGAAATTAATTCCAGTTGTATTACTTTTCCCCTTAAAATTGTACCAAACATTTTAATGAGCTTTAGCTTCTGATAGCAGTGAGAGACCAATGATGCACAGCACAGGTCCACTGGTCTCCTCAGTGCTGGGCTAGAGTAACACCCTGCAGAGGCATAAGTGAGCAGTTTCTGCTCCCGGGGTGACGGTGGCATACATGGCAGAGTCCAGAGTTGGTCCCTCCTTCCTTCCCTCCACCCACAGCTGGCACCTGGGACTAGTGTCCTGCTCATTCCTCAGTTATGCTACTAAGGTCCTGAATACACCATGACAGGAAGCCCTTTGTATTTTGGCCCTGGGCCCTGGTCTCACCCTACATGGAGTTCTGGTAGCAAAAAATCCTTTTTCCCCTCACAGGGAGTCCAGGGCAGCAGGCCGTCTCCTCTTCCTCATATGTCCAGAATGGCAGCAGGGACCAGGACCAAGCTTGTTCCAGTCTTTTCCCCACTGCACATATATGCACCGTGTGTACATGCATTATAAGGGGCTAGTACTAGCAGAGGCTCCAGGCTAAATCCTGTTGTTTTCTCCCCTTTTCTGCTGTCCCTGCCCAAACTTGCTTCCAGCTGTCTGCATGCTAGGACAGGTGCCACTGGACTGTGGGGTGAAAGGGACGGAGGGAGGTGTGAGAAGGTGTCTTTCTTTCACAGTTGTGAGGCTTAAAACTCCAGATGGTTTTCTGTGAAAGCAGACAGGACCTGACTCCAGGACCTGGGACCCCAGGAACAAGACTGGAGTACTTTTGTATAGGCTCAGTCCTAGGACACGCATGCACGCACACAATATCAAGGCCTTCCAGCATTTAACACTGTTTTTTTAGATTAATTTTTCCTCCCAATGAGTGTCTAAATGAAGGGTTTTTATTGGTCAGCATCTGTACTGGGCAGCTTGGCTACTCTGAGGTCACTTTATAATGCTATGTCCGGTTGGTTTCTAAGAGCTGCTGCCCATCCTATGGCTGTGTGCAAACTCCTTGCAAATTTGCTTTCCTTTCACAAGTACGTGGACATCATGGACATAGACAAGGTGTCTAAGCCAGAGACAGGCAGCAGACTTCCCCAGCTCACTGAGAAGTGCGATCCCAAGGCACACTGCTTTACCCACTGATTCGGTTGAGAGAACTTCAGCACATTAGTAGCTAACCTCCTGTTCTGGGATGAGAGCACAGACAACAGATCTTTGTAAATCTCTGCAGGGGCAGGAGATGACTCTGTCTGTCTTGTAATTAGCTGTGCTTTCCAGCTATATGCCAGACATGACGTCGGGAAGCCATGGAAACCCCTGGACACATGCGTGCATGCACATGACGGCAAAGCGCATCAGCCTCCTTATCAGCCCCTCACCTCCTTCTGCCACGCTCATAATAAATGGCTTCCTTCCACCCACGGATAGAGAGAGGCCTCCAAATGAATCTTGCATCTGGACAAATCAGCTAATCGCTGTGACTCATCCTATCAGTACATATTTACCTTTTCCTCCTCTGGCTTTCCTCTACCATTCTCCGTATGTCCAGAAAAATCCCCCCCACCAACATACAGGAGCTGTCCACTGGCCGTAAAAAATCCATTTAACAGGCTGCTGCAATCTCTGCTGCTTAAAATCAGCAGAATAAGTTGTGGAGCTGACAGATGGATTGGTCTTTAGTATGGCCTTGTGGGTTAGAAAACAAAGATATTGTGTTCATAACCTTGCCTGAGCCTGATCACTAGCGATAGAAATGAACACCATGAGAATGACGGATAGGGTTTAGTTTCCTGTGTGCTGAGCCTTTTTATGTAAGTGGCTTGCCTCCCGGAGACAGCACAAAACAGCAGGGCTATAAGCGGGGTTTAAGGTACAAGATTGGGATTGGGTGAGTTGACCTCCTGAGATCCCTTTCAACCCTATTTTTCTATGATGCTGTATTATGGAGAGATGCACATAGCAAGGCTTGCTCTTACAAAGACTTTACATTTGCTCTTTTTCTTTACCTTAATCTCAAATACAAGTCACTTAGATGGAAAGCGTGTTGATTGCTTTATGGGCATAGGAAACACAATGGTCAATCGGTGCAAAGTGCAAGGATCTTAAACAAATAATAAAGAAACAACAAGATAAAGAGCAGAGGATGTGTATCTTCCCGGAGGCTCCATGCAGCCCTATGCCCTTCTCCCTGGGAGACAAATGGGTAGACAAACTGCAGAGTTATTACTATCATCCCAATATATAAATAGGAGAAAGTAGACAGGCTGAAGCCCCCTGCCTTACTGTCACACCCAAGCTACATCTTATGAAATCCTAAGGTTGCCTCCAGATCCCTTTCTTCACTCAAAAGCTGTGATCATGTTAGTATGTGACCTTCTGCAGTTGTTGCAGCTAACGTTGTACTAAACACAATGTTTAGCCACCCAGTTTAAACTGGTTGTGAGTAAATTCTGTTGATAGCACAGAAGAGAAACAGAACTGATTCCTGTCTACACGGACTGGAGGGTAGTTTAGTATCAAAGTGTCTACACCAAGTCATGTTCTGATACAAGCTGATTTTAGAGTGAAGACAAGCCCCTTGTACCTGCAGTTGGTGACTCTGAATGTTGTACCTCCTGGAAATGAGATGAAGTCAAGATGTATGTGGCTGATTATTTAAGTCTTTCCCTTGGTTTTGATGTGCATTAATCTGTTAAGGCATGTAAAGCACTTTATAACTATTTAGCTAAATACTTTGTATGATTATTACACAGATTTCCCTCGCTATATGCTATACATGCATTCCTGGAAAATGGCACATAACTTAAATTTGCATAAAGTGAACCTACTTTACAATGTAACAAATAGAGATACGTTCCAAGACCTCGACTGTACTGACCCCCAGACCCATTTCTACCACTTTTACAAGCCAATTTTGGTACTCACCAACAGCAGACAGTACACACAAGCACGGGACACTATCATAATGGGGATGGCAACTACAGAAACACGCGTCGCAGACAACAAGCGAGAAGCACAGATCCAAACAAGAGACTATATTTTGGTGCGTGCCACTCCCACAATGCACCGCACAAAGCAGCTGACTGCGGGCTTCCACCACACCCATCATATAAGAGTGAATTTTCCCTGCCAATAACAAATTTTTGGTATAAAAAGGGTCATCGCATAAGAGCAAATTTGTACATACAGAAGCTGTATAAAGCGAGAGAAACCTCTTTATGACTATCTTAGTAAAAAAAACATACAGTTGGTCTAATAAAAGGCATCACCCACAAGAATTCTTTTGTCTCACATATGCTAGTAAAGTCTTTCCACGCTCTAGATCCTCCTGGCAAGGTGACAGCACCGAGGTGGTCTTGGCTGTGAGCTCAGTGGATGCAGGCACCAGATGGGTAGAAGAGCGCTGTTTGGAGGGACTGGGCCAGATTACTTGCTGGCATAAATCAGTGTAGCACCTCTTGAGGCTCTGGCCCTTGAGCTTTTGTCCAAAGATATGGCCTGTGGCATCGCACGATGTGGACACAACATGTTTACTTCACAGTGAATAATATTGTGCGGGCCGGGAGCGGTCTGAGGCTTTCGGGGGCGCGCGGCGGGCTGTGGCTGGGAGGCCGCAACGGTAGGGCGGGTACTTTTGCACGACGGACTAGAATTAGGCACGGACTCGTAGCGGGTAATTAAAGATTGTTTTACTTACACCGGAGGAGGGTGCGG
>NW_005842042.1:994588-1001956 GCF_000455745.1 Alligator sinensis
TAGGCTCCGCAAAAACAAACACGACAGAGCTCTGGATACCCTTGACGAGCGCGCAAAACCGTAGATACGTCTTAAGAATTTAACGAACGAGACGGGAAGAGGTTGGTGGTTGATCAGGTGGCCGAACTCCTCTGAGACGCACACAAAGTTTCTATTACTCTGCTGCGTGCTCAGAGTCGCCACAAGATGGTTGTGGAGTCCTCTACAACTTGGGCGGAAACTGCTCAAACCTCTTATACGACTAGCAAGCCAATCGCTAGCCGCCACGTGGGAATAATTTAGAAACAGCCAATAGTGGGAAACAAATTTACATACGGGTGGCGGGAACTCCTTTGCACTGGGGTTTTCTCTATGCAACTGAGAATTGCACCGTGCAAAGAAAGCTCCATGTGGCGGGAAATAATTCTGCAGTGCTGAAGCGCGCACACAATCATTGGGTCATGACAAATATGAGCTAATTCTGGGGTAAAGGTGGAACAAACAGATAGTGAACAGTCTTACACCAGTACAAGTTACTCCACAGTGGGGTAAAATTATCTATCAGAAAGGAAGGAAAATGATGTATAACACTCCTGTGACCGGCTCTTCTTGCCAGGGTACCTTTGCTCAATATTCACCGGCTCTTCCTGGTTCTCCTGCCACCTAGTGGCAAGGTTTTGTAATAGTGCCTACTGTGGCTAGTTGTTACCTTAAGAAAGCATGTGTGTCTGCTCTGGACACCAGGGTAACTTTACTTTGGAATAAAATGTAAGGTTACCCTGGTGGTGTGTGACTGTACCCATAAATGAATGTTGTTACGTCTAATGTTAAAGTGAATGGGAGTTTGGATGCCCTAAAACTGATTAAAGTTATCAGAGCTCCGCACACACCAATTCACAGAAGCTTAGGGCTGGAAAGGACAGCGCCCAAAGCTGTTTTGGTTGTTTTGGAAACATTTAGGGAGGTAGACCTTACTCTGTAAGCTCCCTCTGGGCAAGGGCTTAAGTCCTCTACCTCTATTCTGGGTGAGCAGTCCTTAGAAAGATGAGCAACCCCAGGGAATTTAGTAGCATTATGTGAATAAAACTACCCGTGTGAGTTGAGAATTAGGTTCTAAGATGGAAAAATAAAGACAAAGGACAGAGGTGGGGGGAGACAGAAACACGAGACTTTATATTAGAACCCGTTCTTTATGTTAAGCACTTCCAGTGTGGTATTTTGGGTGACTGGGCACATCAGTAGAAAGTGTGAGAGCTTAGTAATTATGATCAGAATGACATTTTAGCAGCCTGTTCAAACACGCTCCCTTTGCTGCAGCCAATGCACATCTGAATATCACACTTCATGTATTTTATCTGATGTATCACTTATGTTGCTCTTGAAAAACACAGCTTTATAAAATCAAGGTCCCCACATGCTCCTGACTTGCAACCTTTCTTCCTCCACGCATCCTCTGTTAACTCTGAAATGGGGATATCTTAGTCCAGACTCTTAATCTGCAGTTAAATAAAAACCATGTACTAAGTTATTACCTTAGCAGCTTAGGCTGATGTTCAAGATTATGCTTTTAAAAAACAAACACCTGAGCAGTGCAAACTGTATGCAGCGTTACCTGATTTTGCACAAAATTCTTTACCTCAGATGAATGCAGTTTAGTCTCATGCTTTGAAAAATGTATCTAATTGTGAATAAATCTGGAGAGATGCTGGCTCCCAGCAGTGACCTAGTTGGGTCCTGCAGTAAGAAGGTGGCCAGAGCAGACAGTGCCCTTTCAGTTTGTTAAAGATACAGCTAGGATATTGCAATGAGCTTATGATATTTCTGAGATCCTTGTATTGAACTTGTATTCAATTCCGTTTAAAACCAGTGTCTGTTTGCTCGAGCCCATCTTCTATCCACCCCATTCTTGCTTTCTGCTTTCTTTCCCCATTGCTCTTATCCACACCTACCCCCACCGCCTCCACCATGACTTGGTTCCTGTGTCCTTCACTGCATAGTCCATCCTTGGCTCCTGCTTTCTTCCATGTCTGCTCTTGATCCACCCACTTTCCCACACCTGTTCCCTTCCCCTTTCATTCATTCCTACACTCCCCCCAGGACCTTGTCCAAAGTTTCTCTTCTCTAATTCACCTCCCTCACTCCTGCCCACATTCCAGCCCAACTCCTGTCCCCATCCTCCTCTGTTCTTGCATACCACAGCCCCGTCTCTTCTCCAGGCCTTACTCCAACCCAACCCACTGGCTCGCTTCCCAGTGCTCCTCGGCCCTTAGTATTCCAAGCAGCCTGCCACCTTTCTAGTCTTCACATGCCTGGATGCCAGAGCAAAAGGGTCACTGAAAGCAGAGATGACAGGCTCCCTGCTTTCACTTCTTGTGCTCAGGACTGCAGCATCCCCCACTGCCAGAATAAAAGCTTGAAAAAAATGCCTTGCACACACAATCATGGAGAAGTATGGCTGGAGCCCACTTAGGGCATCTAGCCCACACCCCTGCCTGAGATAGACTCATCCCTATCCAAAGCATCCTAAACAAATCTGTGATTTAACTTCCTAGTAAAACTACACAGTCAACTGTGACATAACACAAGACATGACATCTGATTTGCCACAGGTGAAGCAGGGGGACCACAGAAGCCAATGCCCTGCTTCTGTAAAATGTTATTAATAGATGCTCAAGAGATTCCAGGAAGAGGGCCATGCCTTTGGCTACAGGGGAAGGCAACCCCCACGCAGTATGTACCAATCTGCCTGTGAGGTGAAATACCTTCCTTTCTGACCCCAAATATAGCAATTGCTCTGACCCTGAGTGGAGAGGCAAGACCCTCTCGCCAGGAATCTCTGGATTCAAGTCTCAGCAGGAGCACTGGCACACCCCAATCACAATCCCCAGCCTGCAGCTTATGCCCAATTTCTCCGAGGAAGGCCTAACCGCCCCCTCCCTCTGGCCCCTGATAGCATGTAGCAGTGGGGGTGCCGGGTGGCATTTCCCCCCACAGCCCCCTGTGGAAACCACCAAAGCACAGAAGCATGGAAAATACCCCTACTAAAACGGAGGCATAGCTATGCCTAGATAAGTGGTTCTCAACCTTTTTTGTGTTGGGACCCATTTGTAAACATCGATGACCAGTCCCAGCCCAGTGCCCCTCACTCCTGACCCACTGCTCTCCACCCCCAGGTCCCAGCCCCCCAGTATGTGGGGCAGTGGGTGTGTGTGTGGGACAAGGGGGGATGTGGGGGGAGTGTGTGGCCCCAAGCAGCCCTTTGCAAGCTGGAACTCTAACAGCCTGCAGGGGAAAAGCCATGGTTTCCAATGGTTTTCTCCTTTCAAGGAAAATCCGTTTTAAAATTGTGTTGATTTATTTTTAAAGTTTGTTTGTGACCCTTGCATATATTCTCACAACCCACTTTTGGGTCACGACCCATGGGTTGAGAAACACTGGCGCAGATCATCCCTGACGAGTGGCTGTCCAGTCTCATCCTGAACACCTCCATCAATGGAGAGTCCACAACTTCCCTAGAATTCGAATGCTCAGTTTCTGCAGCTCTGAAGCACATTCATTGCAGCTCCAACAGCGAATGCTGCTGTAGGGCTGAGTTGTTTGCAAGGTTCATCAGCCAGATGTAGGTGTTCTTGTTTTCATAGTGACAGCAGAAGGCATAACCAGGACACAAAAAGATGGGCTCCTTTGCTCCCAGTTCTCAAGACCCTTCTTCAGAGCACTGAGATAGCTTAGCTTCTCAGTGAAATGGTGGTAAGATTTTTTTTTTTAACATGTACAAATCAATGTATTTCTTCCTTAGCCTCAGATACAAAAACTTCCAATACAACAGCAACAAAAACTCAGTCAGGGGCAGATAGTATGGAAAATTTGAGCCGAGACAGTTAAAACCTGGCAAAGTTAAAGACCAAAATCATGGTCTCAAAGTGGAAAATACTGGGCATCCTTAGCTAGAGGCAGCACTACTAGCGCCACCAGTAATACTCATTGTTCTACCAGGGATGCAGCTGCTGCCCTGCTCCACACCCGCAGTCTGCCTGCAGGGAGCTGTGCCTGGATCTGAGTGGCAAGCGTCACAGTACAGGGGCATAGACTTATTTTCTATGGAGAGCTCGGTGTGGATGTAAAGCATCAGTTGATACAAAACAGGCTGTAGAGTGCTGCCGTATTAAATACAGGAACAACCGGTGTTAGGAAGTACTTGGAAAGCTGCATCAAGGCAACCTTTCAAAATGTTCCCACCATAGCTACTGCAATTTCATCTCTGTTAGCAATGTTGAGACTCACAGAAGCCCTTGGCAGCTACTGGAATTTGAAGCATTGATTATATGTGTATTAAGTACAGATGATCAAAAAGCCTGAGGCTGAATCGATTCAATCTTTGCAGGTTAGCCTCAGCTGCATAGATTGAACCAATAAGCCAGCGAGCAGACATTCACATGTGATTCCAGAAATACAGTCACATTCCTGTGGTGGCCCAGGCCAGAAAATGGAGGGTGCTAGAGCACGCCACCCAGCTGGGCTGGAGCAGACAGCTTAGGCCAAGGCTAGTCTGCCCACCCTGTGGGTGGGGGGGGCGGTGTAGGGCGGTGTTATGGGGAGGTTCAAAGCATCCTGGGATGCCGGGGGACTAAGAGTCAACTTGAATCTGGAGGGGATTTGGGACAGAAGTTCAGTAAGCCAATTTAACCTAAATCAGTTAAGTTTGATACTACATCCATCCAGGTTTATCTTAAATTGGTTTCAGCCATTTTGAAAGCAGTTTATGTGCACCTAACTTCTGTTGTGTTACAGATTTGAACAAGTTTCTAATCACTTATACAGGTTTATAAGTAATTTCTGTCCCTAAGGTTAACATCAATGAGAAATTTTGACAGAGTGCTGGTGGGAAGATAGGACCCCATGTAGCTGCATCCTATTTGAAGGATATTATCCACAAAGATCTTCCTTTCATAGATTTCATAGATTTTTAGAGTTGGAAGGGTCGTCAGTAGATCATTGAGTCCAACCCCCTGCCCTGGGCAGGAAAGAGCGCTGGGGTCAGATGACCCCAGCCAGGTGCTTGTCTATTCTTCTCTTAAAGAGCACCATCTCCCTTGGAAGCCCATTCCAGATTTTGGCAACCTTCACTGTAAAGAAATTTTTCCTAATGTCTAATCTAAATCTGCTCTCCATCAGTTTATGGCCATTGTTCCTAGTAACCCCAAGGGGTGCCCTAGTAAACAGAGTATCCCCTATTCCTTGCTCCCCCCCATGATGGGTTTGTAGATGGCTACAAGATCCCCTCTCAGCTTCTTTTGCAAAGGCTGAAGAGATTCAGGTCCCTCAATTGCTCCTCATAGGATCTTACCTATAGGCCCCTAACCATACGAGTAACCCTCCTCTGAACCCTCTCAAGTTTATCCACATCCCTCTTGAAGTGCGGTGCCCAGAACTGGATGCAGTACTCCAGCTGCGATCTTACAAATGTCGCATAGAGGGGAAGTATCACCTCCCTGGACCTGCTTGTGATGCGCCTTCTAATGCAGGAAAGGGTGCGGTTGGCTTTACTTATCACTTCATCACATTGATGACTCATGTTCATTTTGCAGTCAACCATGATTCCAAGATCCCTTTCTGCTGCTTAGGAAGTCACTTCCCAGCCTGTAGGTTTGTTGGTGATTCTTTCTCCCTAGATGTAGCACTTTGCACTTATCCTTGTTAAACTGCATCCTATTCTGTTCTGCCCACATTCCCAACCTGTCCAGATCTGCCCGAATCCACTCCCTGCCCTCCAGCGTGTTTACTTTGCCCCATAATTTGGTGTCATCTGCAAATTTGGACAGAGTGCTTTCCATACCCTCATCCAAATCACTGATGAAGATATTGAACAACACCGGTTCAAGGACCAAACCTTTGGGAACTCCACTGCCCACATTTTTCCAGGTCAAAAATGACCCATCCACCACCACCCACCCTCTGTGTGCACCCCATAAGCCAATTCTCCACCCACCTGACCATGTAGCAATCAACACCACAATCGCCTAATTTGTTTTTAAGAATGGGATGTGACACTGTATCAAAGGCCTTTTTAACATCCAAGTAGGTGACATCCACCTCAATTCTTGCATCTAAGCATTTTGTGACTTGGTCATAAAAAGAAACAAGGTTAGTCAGGCAGGATCTACCTTATGTGAAGCCATGCTGGTTGCCCTTCAGCATTATTTTTCCTACTGGACTTCCACAAATGTGATCTTTAATAATTTTTTCAAAGGTTTTCCCAAGGATAGAGGTGAGGCTAACTGGCCTATAGTTATCCAGGTCATCCTTTCTCCCCTTCTTGAAAATAGAGGCCACAGTGGTCCTTTTCCAGTGCTCTGGGACCTGTCCTGAGCACCACAAGTGCCCAAACAACCTTTTCCAGTGGTTGTGCAATGACACTGGCCGATTCCTTTAGCACCCTTGGATGAAGATCATCCAGGCCTGATGACTTAAACACATCCAGCCCCTCCAAATGCCCCTTCAATAGGTAAGTGCTAACTGTTGGTGGGTTGGAGTCCCTCTTGTGCCTGTCTATAGACCCTTTGGGAGATGTGTCTTTATCCATGTTCAGGAATACAGATGCAAAGCACTTGGTCTATCTGACTGCCTCCTTCTTGGTGGCTACCTCCTGCTTTCACAGTCTGTATGCCTCTCTTTTCTTCCCTAGGCTCTCCTGGATTTCCCTGTTCAGCCAAGAGGGTTTCTTGGCTTTTTTGCCTCCCTTTATGTGCACTGGGTTGGTCCCCTTTTGTGCTTCAAGGATCATTCCCTTGAGGAATGCCCATGTTTCCTGGACTCACATCGCACCAATGCTCTTGCCCTTCAGTGCCTTGCATACTAATCTACTGAGCTCATTGAAGTTAGCCTTTCTGAAGTCTAGCACTTCTGCCCTACTAGTTATTTTTCCCACCTTTCGCCGGATAGTGAATTCTAACAATTGGTGGTTCCTATCCCTTAGGTTACCCTGTATCTGCAGACCCCCCACCAGATCATCTCCTGTAGCAAGCACTAAGTCCAGTAAGGCATTTCCCCTAGTGGGGCCTTATACCTCCTGCATTAGGTGAAGGTCCTGTATGCTGGTAAGGAACCTATGTAAATAGGCAGATCTAGCTAATTGCTAATAGACCCCACCACCAAGTCCCTTTCCCCCTGACCCCCTTGTATTCTGACCCACAGTACCTCAATTTTCCCCTCTTCCGACCCCATCTTGATTATTAAAGATGTGTATTGCTCCTTAACATAGAGAGCAATGCCCCCCACTTTTTCCCCACTCTATCTTGTTTGTACAGCCTATAGCCCTCAATGCCCACAACCCAATCGTGGGTAGGGTCCCACCAGGTTTCTGCTAACCCAACCAGGTTGAAATCTTTG
>NW_005842042.1:1001987-1006678 GCF_000455745.1 Alligator sinensis
CAGGAATGTGAGTTCCTCCTGCTTGTCCCCTATGTTCCTAGCATTAGTGTACCTAAGCCCCCAGATGGGTGACCTTGGTGCCCCCTATCCTAATGCCTAACGAGCCCTTTGGTACTTATGTGAACTGTTTTGTTTTATGGTGAGTGGATATAGCTGCAGAAGTGTGGAGACCTTCAAAACTAAGCACGCTTCAGAGAATGCACAAGGAAGCCGAGCAGTTTCCTTTGGGAGGAGTGCATGCTGGCTTCATGGTGGCTGCTGCTGCTCAAGCTGTGTTCATGAGGGTAAAATCACTGGCTGCTCCTGCTCTCAAGAACGTTGCAGTTTTTTATACTTAATGTCTCTAGTGGTTTTCCCTGCTGATTATTCACTTGGTTACAAATGATGTACCTAGGTAATGGTCCATATTTACTTCTGTCTCACTTGAACCGTCTGGGCTTGTCATGCTGATATGTGTGTGTGCAGTTATTTTATGTATGAGGCAGGGGTATCAAACTGACCCCAGCCCCTGGGCCAGATCTAAGCCTAGGACAGCCTGTGGACTGAATCTGGACACAGTGGTAGTACAGTGAGAGGTGGTGGTTGTGGGGGTTAACACAGTCATCACTCCCCTGCTGCCATGGACACGCTTTCCCAATGGGGCTCTGTGCCCCAAATTTTGGTAGTAGGCCCCACCCCCAAATTCTCAGTCCCTCTGGGACCTCCATGGGCCAGATGACATGGCTCCATGGGCCATAGGGTTGACAGCCCTGGGATAGGGCTTTAGAGAGTAAGATCTGGCACTGGTTTGATAACAGTGGCATTGTGGTTCAGGGCTGCTGGTTGGTTTGTGAACTCACTTGGAAAGCAAAGGGTTTTTGGAGTGGATACTTGGCAGACTTTGCTGCTTTGCTTTGGGTTTTGGATTAATTTGAACAAGTGTAAGACTCATGAAAACTAGCTTTCCCCCAAAGATTTGTTCAAGTCCAAACCACATAATTCCTTTCAGCTAAACTCTTAGTCCATCTCCTTCCTCTTTTTACAAAATGGTGATTTTTCCTCTTTCTTGCCTTTCTCTCTCTGCCCCGAACCTCCTGGAAATTAAGGCTAATATGGGGCCCTCTTGTTAGATTATTGAGATATTTTCTAAGTTATTATGATGTTTTCTGAGAGGCATTTAATTTAGAAGACAGCACTGCTAACTAGCTTGCCTCATCCAATTTTCTCCTCTTTCACAGCAAATCAGCCACAATTCAGCTTTCCATTATTTGTAATGGGCATGTGTGCAAACAGCATTAGAGTATAGATGATTTCAAACACTGTTTCTTGCCAGCTGCAGCATTGCACAGGAAAGGAGTTACGCTACAACCGGGCATGTTAAAATGTCTGAGTCTGAGCTGTGTCACTGTGACAGCAGTGGCAGGTCATGCTCATCATCTGACCCATGTGTGTGGAATGGTTGCAGTGCCATGGCAAAGAAGTTTGACGCCCGGGGCAAAGCCCTCAGTGGCAGCCTGCTCTTGCCCTATGCATGGATCTGGGGGGCACCCCCCCTCCTCCATGCTTGCCTGGGAGTGCACACAGTGGAGAGAGCCACCCTCCCCCCATCCCCACACCCCTCAAACAAGCCGCTCGCGGCACCATCCTGCGCCCTGCCCTGGCTGGGCAGCGCCTGTTGGCATCCCTTCACTTTGGCGCCCAGGGCAGTTGCCCTACTTTCCTCCTCTTGCTACAGCACTGAATGGTTAGACTGGAAATCTGATAGTTTCTCAGAAAAACATTAACCATAGCAGGAGCTGGACATACTGTATAACATTCAATGTTCAGGCTTAGCACCAAAGCTCATTTGGCAATTATCAGCACCGCAGAAAGCATATACGGGTCAGGGTTGCAATTACCTTGCTATGGTCAGGTGGCTGCTGGCCCTAGGAAGGGAGAAGTCTGTTTAATGGCTGTGTGATAATACCCTTGCTGTGGGCATCATGGCTGGTGATTGCACTGAGTGCCCTACTGACTCCCTTTCCAGTACTGGCTGATGGAGTTAAAAGATGCAAGGAACCCACCAAGACTGTCCCAGATTGTTCCTGGCTCTGTTTGCCTCGTCAAGGAACTATAAATTACTGGTAAAATCCTAAGATCTGTGTTGTTAAGGCTCACATATCTCCCTTCTGTCTTTAAGGTGTCTGAGTCTGTGACACAATTTATGATGGTTCGGTTGTGGGGTGAACTAAGCCAGCAGTGAGGCTTTGGAGCAGCTTCCCATTAGTGGGGGAGTGGGGTAAAACAATAATTACTTTTAAAATGGAGTTTGTAAAAAAGATTATGTGAGATGATTGCCAGTGATAACCTGATGACCCAAGAAGCCACTTCCAGCCCTATAGTCTTGTAAAGACAGCCACAGCTGCACCTATAATTATAATAACAAATGTATAAGCTACATATGTATGTGAGATTGTACACACTTGATTGTATCCCTTGGTTCTTACACTTCATGTCTTTGGGTGCAACTTGTCTTAAGATTTTTAAGGAGTGGGAATTGTCTCTCGATATTGTACTGTGTGGGAGTGGGAATTAAGGAGTGGGTATTGTCTCTCCATATTCTCTCTCCAATTGTCTCTCCATTGTACTGTGGGTCACATGTTGGGCCCCTTGTCCTGATTAGGACTTCTGAGCCCTATAAAAATAGAAACAGTCTACAAATTAACCATTCTGTTTATATGGGGCATTATTTTCCTGCTCCAAATGCTTGCTGTCCCTCTTGTACTGCGCTCATGATGCCTGGATTGGGGTGAAGCAATCTAGCTGGGAATGCAATGCAAGTTTTCATCCAGGAGACCAGTAACAACTAACTGTCATGAAGATCATGGAAAAACCACTTGCCCTACAGTGCAGGGCAGCAAATTGCACCTTGAGTGATCTGAATGTAGGTTGATAATTAGGACTGTATTTCCTGGGAACTTCTGCTGGGTTAAATAATGAAAAGGTGCAACTTAATTTTCTTTAAGTAGCCTAGAGTTTTCCATTGGGGTTGGGCTTCTGCCAGTGCTGATGCTGCAGTGCAGTGTTCGCGGGGAGGCGGATCGCACTGAGAGAGGTGCTGTTTCACTGAGATGTTGGATGGAAGTTGCTGACATCAATGTCTACAGACAGCCCTGGGGAAGCAGGTTGTGTAGCCCTGTTGGAAAAGGATGCAGACCATGTCTGACAGTCTAGCAACTTCTCCTCCTTTTAAACAGAATCCTCAGCTGGGGCACCTCAAATTTTGCTCTTGTCCTAATCTGAACAAGCCCACGCTAGCTCAGTATTTATTTATATGGGAGACTTCACTGAAAAGCCAACGCGCTGCTGCTAGAAGTGGTGTTGGAAGAATTCACCTACTGAGTCACTATTTGAAGCAGTTCCACAGCACAGTGCCAGCCAGGGAATAAGTGCTTTTGGAGGCGCCCTGATCCAAATGAAATGCGAGACTGAAACCCTTGCTTTAAAAGAGAAGAGACACCTTTGGATTATGGTTGACTCTGGGGAAAGTTGCTGGACTGATGGACCAGAAAACTTCCACAAGTAGGAGTAATGGTGACAGTGGGCACTGTGAGTTCCTGCCACTATGTCTTTCCTCACCACTAGGAAACCAGCCCATTCAAGGTTTTGCCTTCTCTGCTGAGGGTACTCAGATGAAGGTTGGTTAGAGCCAGCAGTAGTGGTTTCTATGCAATGGGACTGGCTGGAGACGATTGAATTGTGTTACATAGCTCAATGAAAACAGTCATTTTCAGCACCTAAGATTAGTACCCCAACTATATTTCTTCTTGGAGATGGGACTTAGTTGAACTCCAGACTATTCATGCTAAATATAAGCAGTTGATAGGCAGCTAGTAGATTATGCCTTTGCATAATGGATCCCTCTGAGGGAACCATTTGAGGATGTTTGTCTACTGGAGGTGCCATAGTCATGTAGCATTTATGCTTTTCTCACAAGCATTAAGAAAATGAAAGCTGGGACCGTCTTAATTAGAAAGGAGCTAAATAAAAAGGGACATTATGGAGGCATGCAAATGGGTGTATGATTCAGAGAAGCTAGACTGGGCATTTCTACTTACTTACAATCAAACTGAAAGGAGACAAATGGTAAATGGAAAAAGAAAAACAAAAATCTTTCTTTTATAAGCCTGTGAATCTCATTGTCACCTTATATCACTTAGGCCAAGGGCTCAGCATATTCAGAAAGGAGAAATGCAATTATTACATGTTTTTTTTGTAAATGAATAGTCTGGAACAAACTAAAAAAGCATGAGTTTACATCCTCATGTTTTGAGGGGAAAAAACTAACTACTAGTTAATGGTGGTGAGAGAGACTTTCTCCGGGGGCATGTTACCCTATAATTTTCCTATAAAAGGATCTCTTGGGCACCCTTCTGGAATAGCTTGTGCTTGCCATTGTCCCAGACAGGGTACTGGACTAGGTAGATCACAGGTCTGACATTTAATATGTTCTATCTGTTACAAAAGAAGCATTCTTTGCACTATCTGCTCTGTCTCTGGAGAAGTCCCCTATTCTTTTATTGTGAAGTGTTCAGCAATTGGAGGATAATATTGTCTGAATTAATCTGCTCAAAGCTACCCCATCATCCTTGGCTAACACCAGGACCTGGCTAGAGATGCTGTTGATATTGCTCTTGTGATATATTGCCTAATTTTATTTTTGCTTGTGTAGG
>NW_005842042.1:1006757-1028571 GCF_000455745.1 Alligator sinensis
GGGAAAGAGGGGGCCAGGCAGATTATATTTCAGAATACTTCCTGGTGCCTGGGAAAATTTTTGCTTTCAGTTTGATTGGAAGTAACAGGGTAAAATTAGTAATTCCTGTTGTTCTTCAATGCTTCCCACACAGAACTGGATGCTCTGCAAACATAATCCTGACAACTCCTTGAGTTGGGGGGTATTTTTTATTGTTAGCACTTTGCAGATGGGAAACTCAAAGTCCACCAAGGTTAATTGACTTGACCTAGATCACAGAAATGGGTATCAAATCCAGGAGTCATAATATCAGTTCTTTGTTTTACTTAGTAGAGAACTCAAAAAGCAAATGGCCTATGTGCGAAGTGTTGCAGAGACCCTTGGGATCCAGGAGAAAGCTGAGACGCAGATGGCTCTTCATCATTGGTGACATTCTCACTTTACCTTCATCCCTTGAGGATTTGTTGTTATCCCAGGCAGTGGAACATTAGAAATACTGAATCAGGAAGCTATGGGTATAGGACAGATACTCAAGAAATCATTTTTTTCTTTTCTCTTTATAACAACATTTTGTTACTCTCCTATAAGACACATTTGGGCTTTGTCACTTAATGCAGAAGATGATGACGATAGGGGAACTGAACACTAAGGATGTCCCTGTTATCACCCTCTCTGCACCCTGTCCTCCTCCAGTGGCAACAGATGAGCTAGGTGGGATGTGGCCCTTGATCAATGTTCCGGTGCTGAGGCAGTATATGTAAGAGGGATCTGCTACTGAGACCAGCTTAGCCTACTCTCTCGCCTCCATGGAGCTCATCTCCTGAAGCTGCTGCTGCAGCACCTCAAAGGCCCCTGCATGAGTCATTGAGAAGGTGAGCGGAGCCTTATTTTTAACCATCTACTCTATCCTCCCTCTCTAGGCTGCCTGTTGTAAAGGGCTTAGTTTAGGCTGGCTTAAAATATCTCTGGTGACATCCTCATTTCAAGGACATTGTCCCATTTGTGTCTTTTCTGTCTTTTCCCACTCACTGACAGAAGGAAGTGAAATATGTCACTGATGTGGGCCCCAAATATCTCTGGTCTCATTTAGCAATGACAGTGAAACAAATACTTCACGCTGCCAGTTATGAAGAAGGCCTACCTCTGTATTTAAGTTGGCTCCCTCCCATTTTGCTCTCTGCACACTCACTCTGCTGGCTGCTCGTATCCAGCTGGTATGGGTGGCAACAACATCCACACTAAATAGGTTAGGGAGAGAAATGGCCTGCCAATGGCATCTTCATTATTTACCCAGAGGGACAAATGGATGTGTTTGCCAAGGACAACAGAGGCAAAGACAGAAGGCGTTTGTAGACGACACTTTAAAGCAGGTTTAAAGCAGGTTAAATGCCTTTTGCAGCACCTTAATGGCATTGCTGTTTGCATGTTCAGCAGCATATTGTGCATTAATTCCAGCCGCTGTAGCACATTTGGCAGTGTAACGTGCCTTCAATGACTTTGGGACGCAGCAAATGACTTTGGGGTGCTGCAAAGTAAAACACCTCCGAGGAGTTTGTTTCCTACCCTACAGCCGCGGAGGGAAGCACCGGGCTCCATGCGGCTCAGGGGCTGTGCAGGCAGCCCGTGCAGGCCGCCCGGCAGCAGCCCGGGAAGGCAGGCTCCACAGAAGAAGAAGAAAAAAAAAAGCTGTGAGCCTGATCTTTTCCCCCCCCACCCCCGGACGTTGCGTGCCTGAGCTGCCCAGCGCTTCCCTCCAGTGTGATGTGTAGGGGTGTACAGGGGTGCACGTGCACCTCCTGAGAGCACTGGTGCACCCCCTGACAGGCCGTACTCCCCACTTAGGTGACAGGTGGCGGGGCAGGCGGGAGCACTGGTGCCCCCCCGCGTGCGCTGGCCAGGAGTACCGGCTGTAGTGCTATGGCCACTTCCGGGAGCACTGCAGCCGCTTCCTGGTAAGCAGTCAGCCGTGGGGGGCCTCTGCCCAGTTGGCAAGATTGGGGTCCCCCCAGTCACTGACTGGTTGCTGACTAAGGTGGCACCAGTCGCCCATGCTTCCCTCCACGACTGTGGTGCCCTCCAGGACTGCCCGAGGCAGGTGCCTGTGTGCGGGTGCCACCTGGTGGGGGGCGCTCCTGCCACGGAGGGAAGAACCAGCCCCCTCCTCCCTCCCTCCCCCCTGCAGCTCAGGGACTACTCTGCCCGCCAGCAGCTCTCCCTCCCCTCCCTGCCGCTGGAGAGGTAGGTAAGGATCGGACTCTGACATGGGTGTACATGACATGGGGGTTTACTTTGCCCTAAATTGAAGCAGTGTTTTTAAAAAAACACTGCTTCAGTTTAGGGAGAATTAAACCCCCGTGTCATGTACAAATGCCCAGGGGCTCCTGTGCAGAAAAGGGTTTGCAAACCTGTTTACACAACCATGCCCTTCTCTGCCTGCTTCTGCTTCCCCTCCACCTTCTCCCTAACAAAGGGGATTTGCATCGGTTGCATTATCAGAGAATTGCCCAAGAGTGCAAATTCCACGCCCATCTCATACATACTAGGTGAATACTTTCCTCCACTTCCTTACAGTACCCAGAAGTGACCAATGATGCATGTCCTTTATTTCTAAAGGATTAGGCATAGATGACACTTTCTCTATGTGTGACCTTTTGTAAAGTAAATGTGCAGCTAGATCTGGAGAAGGACTGAAACACTGCACCATTCATTCCAGCCTCACTGGAGTAGAGAGATCGCAAATACATCAGTATAGTGACTCATGGGGTTAATTTAAGTGTCTGCTGCGTGGCCTTTTCCTAACTGGAATCTCCCTACATTTGTGCACGTTACATACATGACAGTGAAGATCTTCGTGTTTACCCAGACTAAATGCTGAGGTGGCAGAAAGAGTTTGTTGACATCAACCTGGCATCGTTGAATTCTGGTGAGGACGAATAAATGCGCATGACCCTTTTCCTATTACGCCATCATGTGGGGCAGAGAAACTATTTAAGGAAAGTTCCAGGGAATTTTCACACACACTGAGGCTGTTTTTTGTATTTCTCTGCCTATGAGATTAGGTATCTTAATGACCAGTTTAATCCAACTTTTCAGAAGGAAGGGAAATTAAAATTACTCATTGTAAATCACCTCCTTCTCCCACAATTGACTTAAACTAGTTTTGCTATACATGACTATCGCCTTGTTATGTCTGGTAACTTGGTCCATTCCAGAGCCGGGACTAAGAGGTAGGTTGGAGCTGAGACTTTGCTTCTGTTTCTAGTCCCACAGTACCCAGAGATACTGGATATTAAAAATATGGCATTTTTAGGTACAGAAAAACTCTTGCTGGGCCCTGAGCAGGGGTCACATTCTTATGGAAATTCCACATTTAGTAGGAGTGAAAGGAAACATTTGTTGATTTTTTTAAAATGTCTTCTCTTTGAAGCTTCTCTGGTGTTTGCTGTGACAGGCTGAGACCTAGAGAGATGGGCCCGTGGTCAGAGAGCAGGGGCTGTGTGGTTTGGGAGGAGAGTGGTTTGGGTGGGGGGTCGTGATTCAATGATGGACCTGCCTGTGTAGTGTGTCCTGTGTATGGCATCATGACATACTTGGCCAGTGGCTGGTGATCATGGCAGGGTACTTTGGAATCAGCATGTCCTTGCTCTTAGCCTTCAATAGGAGACTCTTCTTTCTGCCCATCAGCAGGGGGAAGTGTAGCATGGTTGGTGCTTCAGCTGCAGAAGCAACTAGAGCAGCCCCTTTCTGGGGGTGATGGTGATGAAGACTCAGTACCAGTGGATGTCAGGGCAGACCTTCACCCAAAAAAGAGAAAGGAAAGAAAGAACCCCTCCATTCGACACAGCCCAAGGGAGCACAGAGTCGTCCTTGATGGGAGGCTGGAGCTGAGGGGGTTTCAGAGACCTCAGGGGTGCTAGAGACCCTGGATGAAGAAAAATGACCTTAGGGAGACTGTCCCCCAAGGTGTGGTAAAGGCTGAAAATGTCTGGTCCCGTGCAAAATACAGGTCATAGCAGTTCACCCAATGGGTTCCAGCACTGGAAAGAATTAATCTTCCCTGCTAGGTACATGACATTATTGCATTCGCTAAGCTGGGGTTTGAACTAAAGACCAGTGGGAAAAATTAACCGAGGAGCAGTAGGTTACTAATATTTCTTGTTTATGGAGTCCTGACTGTGCACTTTTATAGACTGGTATAAATACTATGGAGGTGTCCTCCCATGCACTACAGCACTACACAGGTGCTATGAATGCCCCTTGGCTGGTTGGGGGAGCTTTCCTTCAGCACAGATATTATGTAGGACTGTCACAGGCTACCCCATGTAAGCACAAGCCCTGCTGTGGAGTGTGGGGCTCATGTCAGGTAGCCCCTTGGCACACATCACTACTGGGGCTGGTCCAGAGGCAGCTGAAGGAAGGGTAGGAGTGAGAGCTGTAAAAAGAGACTGGCTCCTGGCTCTACTTATGTCCATCTTGTACCAGATACGAAAGCAAATCAGAATAGGGAGGATCCAGGGTGACTTAAAATCACCTTTGCCCTCCCTGGGCTGCACTTTACCATACTGCAGCTCCCAAAGGAATGGCACAGAAAGTCTGCTGAGGGGTCTGCCCTAGAGATTTGAATCTTTGGGCTAGGGACAGAAATTACATCAATTACAGTATAAGTGATCAGCAGGGATCTTGGTTTTCTCGAATAAAAAAATCGCAAATTCTCTGATTATAGCCCTCAAAATCCATGTTTTTCCATTATTAAAATGAAGCACCACTATATATGTAGGTATCAGTTGAACACAATGTTTTATTGATATATTTACAATTTTAAACTAATTTGGAAGCCTACCAATCACTATAATAAAATAAATTCTAAATACCTATAGAATCATAGAAGTCGGGTCGGAAGGGACCTTGTAGATCTTCAAGTCCGACCCCCTGCCTGGGCAGGAGGAAAACTGGGCTCAATTGACCCCAGTCAGGTAGGCATCGAGCTGCTTCTTAAAGAACCCCAGGGTAGGAGCCAGCACCACTTCCCTTGGAAGTTGGTTCCAGATCCTAGCCGCCCTGACTGTGAAGTAGTTCTTACGGATGTCTAATCTGAACCTCCTCTCCAACAACTTGTGGCCATTATTCCTTGTTATCCCGGGGGGCGCTAGGGGAAACAAGGTCTCCCCCAAACCCTTCTGCTCCCCCCTAGTGAGTTTATAGATGGTCACCAGGTCCCCCCTCAGCCTTCTCTTGTGAAGGCTGAACAGGTTCAGGTCCCATAGCCTCTCATTGTAGAGTCTGCCCTGCTGTCCCCAGATCATGTGGGTGGCCCTCCTCTGGCCCCTCTCAATGCTGTCCACATCCCTCTTGAAGTGAGGTGCCCAGAACTGGATACAGTACTCCAGCTGCGGCCTGACCAGTGTCGCGTAGAGGGGGAGGATCACCTCCTTGGCCCTGCTTGAGATGCATCTGTGGATTCACGATGAGGTCTGGTTAGCCCTGCCAACCGTGACCTCGCATTGTCGGCCCATGTTCATCTTGGAGTCAATGATGACTCCAAGATCCCTTTCTGCCTCCGTGCTCTCAAAAAGGGAGTTTCCCATCGTATAAGTGTGTTGCCGGTTACTACTGCTCAAGTGCAGCACCCTGCACTTGTCCGTATTGAAACACATCCTGTTTTTGTCAGTCCACCCCTGCAACCTATCCAGGTCTTTCTGTAGTCTTTCCCTCCCTGCTAGCGTGCCCACCTCACCCCAGATTTTGGTATCATCAGCAAATTTGAACAGGTTCCTTTTCACCCCATCGTCCAAATTGCCGATAAAGAAATTGAACAGTGCGGGCCCAAGGACCGAGCCCTGGGGGACTCCGCTGCCCACTTCCCCCCAGGTCGAATATGACCCGTCCACCACCACCCTCTGAGTACGACCCTTCAGCCAATTCGCAATCCATCTGACCGTGTAGGCATTGATGCCACAGTCGCCTAGTTGAACACCTATAGTTAAACACCTATAAATGTTGGCGTTTGCTTTTTGGGTTTTTATCACGGTAAATCAGAGCTCCCTCTGCAACCTTTGCTCACCAGGATGCGGGTCCAGCTGCAGCTGCCCTCCCCCCCACTACTTTATGCTGCACAGCAGCCCCGATATACTGGTGCCCTGCCCATGCCATTTCTCCTCACTCCCCACCCACAGCCCCACAGCACTGCCGGTGCTCCTCACAGCCCACCCACAGCTTCCTGGGCCCTGCTAGTGCCCCTCACTCCTTATCCACGGTCCCCTTCGCCCTGCTGGTACCCTTCACTTTCTACCCACAACCCCGCACTCTCCCAGTCCTGCTAGAGAGACCCCCCAGCTGCCATATGTGGGAGACAATGGCTGCTGTGGTGCAGTGGAATGGAGCGTGGAGCCTGCCTCTCCCTCCCCTATGGGCAGTATGGCCAGAGCAGAGCCTGTGGTGGTGGGGGGTGTATGTGGGCTGCCCACTGCTGGCTCAGGGCTCTCTGCCCTCCTGCCCTTCCTCTGGGGCCTCCATGGCCCAGCAGGTGGGACCTGGTGCAGCAGGACAGAATGGGGCCTGGCGGGGAAGCTCAGTGCTGCCACTGTGAGCCCTGTGTCACCGTGGCAAGGTGCCCCCTGCCCACCTGGCAGCAGTGAGGGGCACAACTCCATGCCACTGCCCCCACTGCTGCTGGGTGGGCAGGGGGTGCCTCGCCACAGCAGTGTGGGGCTCATGGTGGTGGCACCGAGCTTCCCCGCCCAGCCCTGCCCTGCTGGGTCTTGCCCACTGGACTGTGGATGCTCCAGGGGGAGAGCAGCAGGGCAGGAAGCTGTGAGCTAGCAGCAGGCAGCCCACCCCTGCCCTGTGCACAAATCTGAGGGGCACATGCCCCCCCAACCCCCTCCCCAGGAGTGTGTGCAGCAGTGGGGAACCAGCCCCAAGATGAGCTGCCCACAGCTCCATCCCACTCAGACCCTGCAGCCATGTATTCTGGCCCTGGGCCCCAAGCCCCATGCACAGCCTGGGCTGGGCAGCAGCCCCAGCCCTGCCAAACTCCCTTTCTCCCTCACTAGGGGGGCCTCAATCCCACTCATGAATGATGTGTGCCCCCAGAGGCTGGGGGCGGGGTACAGTGACCACCTGCAGGTGGCGGCAATGCCAGCGGCAGGGGCATGGCAGCAGTGAGCAGGGAGCTGCCACAGGTGGCAATGGCAGTGTCGGCGGCGGGGGAGGGGGTAGCAAATGCCAACTGGTGTTCAGTGACCACCCGCAGATGCTGCTGGCAGTGGCGGCCGCAGCCAGTGGCCATCGGCGCACCCCCCCAAAGACTGAGGCGAGGGGATGATGAGTAGCAACCACCCACTGGCACCTCTGGCAGTGCAAGCGGTGGCCTATTGCAGGGGGTACACTGCCAATCTCAGGGGGTGCATGTGCGTCGTCAACGATCCCGCTCCTCCCCCGACTCACCTGTGGGGAGCTGCTCTCCAGGCTGCCTGACAGCCATGTGCATATACTCTGCCAGCCGGCAAGGGGAAACCTACCATTTCCCACATTTTTCTCCTTTAATGAAGAAAATCTGGGTTTTACCACATTTTCCCATGCTGAATGGAAAACCCGTATCCCTGGTGATCAGAAACAGGTTCATATCTGTAACAACAGAAGTTCAGTGCATATAAATCACTTTCAAAACAGCCAAAACCAGCTTAAGATAAACCTGGATATAGTACCAGGCTTAACTGATTTAGGTTAAATTGGTTTATTGAACTTCTGTCCCAGATCCCCTCCAAATTCAAACTGTCTGCTCCAGCTGAGCAGGGAAGCGTGCTCTAGCACCCCTCTGGCTTCTGGCCTGGGCCACTGCAGACATGTGGCTACATTCCTGGAATCAGAAGTAAATGTCTGTTTGCTTACTTATCAGTTCAATCTATGCAGTTTAGACTAACCTGTAAAGAATGAATCAATTCAGCTGCGGGCTTTTTGACTGTCTGTACTTAGCCACACAGACCAGCATTTCTCAACCCATGGGTCATGACCCAAAAGTAGGTCGCAAGAATATATAAAAGGTCGGGAACAAACTTTAATGGGGGTGGGCGGCACTGGGTTGAGACTGGCCATTGATGTTTACAAATGGGTCCTGGTCCAAAAAAGGTTGAGAACCACTAGCCAATATGTACACAATTGTGGAAAGGGGAGAAATGTAGGGGACAGCAGGGAAAGCTGGAGTGATAGAAAGGGAAACGGCACTGTTACCCACTCTTCTACAGGAAGCCTCATAATGTTCGGTTTCTTTTTCAGTCCCATCTCCTGGAAAATTGTGACTATGCGAGACAGTCAGTGAAAGAAAAGAGTACCGTTCTAGTCCGTGTGCTTGTGGAGACAACCTGGAGTAGGTAATCTGAGTGCTAAGGGCTCTAGAAGTAAGAGCCATGTACAGACTCTCACATTGATGATGATCATTTAAAAAATCTAATTATTTTAAATCAATCTTGTGATTTTTGAACATTTGACGTTGGGAGTATTGGAAAGAGTATCTCCATCTGCCTTCAGTGAGCTGGATTTTTTTAAAGCTTTATTTGTTTATTTACTTTCACATTTCTTTACACTGTTACCTTAAAATACACACAGGCTTTGTACATAATGGGGATCCTCCAGTACCGGGGCTGTATACAAGGAGGAGGAGCGGGGTGGTCCACAGATCTGTTTGCAGGAAAGGTTAGGGTGTTCTGATGTTGAGTTTTGTTTCTTTTTTTTTCTCTTTAAACAGCAATTTGACTTTTTGAATCATTTAAAATTAAACTTAAGCTTCTGCATGTGTCTGTTAAGAATTATGCCGGGGGGGAAGGGGGAGAGTGGTGGGACTCAGGGCTGGGTTTGGCATTTGTTTGAAGATGTAAAGTTTGGCACAGTATCAAAACCTTAAAGCACAGAGAGAAACTCCATGCAAACATGTTTACTTCTAATTTGTTTTTAAAGTTGGGGAATTTGCACTCCCTTTTCCCATGTTTTCCAGAGGAGGAAAACCCCATCTTTCGCAGTGTAACTCAGACAGGATGACTAGAGCAGCAGCCGCAGGCCCCGACTTAGTGAACAGGTTGAAATATCAGCTCTTGCCACAGTCCCACGACCACACTGGCCATGCCAGCAGTTGGAAGTCACCACTGCCTTGGGCACCCACCTGTCCTTGTTATGCCTCTGCCATCCTTACGTCACAACTCCTTGGAAGTTCGATTTCCTCTGTTTGGAGGTCTGCACTGGTATCCCTATATCTGTGTTTGAGTGGTTGCATGAATGGTGTAGAGAAGGTCTGACTCTTCATATAGGATGACCACCCATCTCTAATTGGGTGGGACAGTCCCAGAATGGGATTATCGGGTCCCAGTCCTGGGCCGCATGACTCTGGGACAGCACTTGTCCTGGATTCCCGGTATCATCCAGTTTTCCATTCGCCGTGGCAAAACACAGGAAACGGTGGGTTTCCCCTTGCAGGCTGGCAGAGTTTCAGCCTGCAAGGGGCTGCTTGGGGCTGGGGGGTGTGCACCACGTGCATGTGCACACGCACACACATGCACGTGGCTGGGAATACAGCCCCAAGCTGTGGTGGAGAGGAGCTCCCCCAGCTGCCTGCAGGTAAATCGAGGGGGCGGGGGGCAGATGGAGGCCCCCAAGGTGAGGGAAGGAGTAGGGCAGGGTTGGCGGCTCAGGCTGGGGGCGCTGCCCAGTTGGGGTGGTGCATGGGGCCTGGGGCAGGAATGTGCAGCTGCAGGGCCTGGCCAGGGAGTGAGAGCCATGGGTGGCTTGTCCAGTGGGCCAGGGTGGGGGCAGCTCCCCACTGCTCCATGCACTCCTGAGGAGTGGGGCATAGGGGGCATGTGCCCCTTCCCCAGATTTATGTGTGGGGTGGAGGAGGATGTGGGTTCAAGGCTACCCCCAGGAGCCCTGTGCTGGCTATACTGCCATGGTGAGGTGCCCCCTGCCTGCCTGGCTCCCAGGCCCAATATCCAGAGCCCCCCAGGGGGAGGGCAGAAGGCAGGGATCCCTAACCCCACAGTGGGCAGCCTGCACCCTCTCCCTCCCCTCACTGGCTGTGCTGCAGAAGGAGCGGGGGCCATGGGGAGGCAGGTATGTGTCCCACCTTCCAGTTTGAAAAACGTGGTCACCCTATCTTCATGTGTCATGTATTGGCTATCCCGTGCTTGATTCAAACCAACAGTGAGGAGTTGTCCTCCCCTAAAAGCTGGGATTCTAATTCTGGCATAGATCACTGGGTTTACATAGAGATTACCTAGATTACATTAGTGAGCAGTATTTGATATCCTTCTTAATTAACTGGTTTAAAACAGGGATAGGGAATAAAAATGAAGGAAAAAAAGATATGTTAAGCAGCTTGCATCACCAATGACATGAGGCCTCCAAGATGGACTCAAAGGATGAGAGTAGTACAGCAAGAAGAGGGAGCACCAGGGAGAGATGCTAATTTATTCTATGCATAACTCTCCTCTGGCTTCCATGTGGCATGAAAGCAGAGTTGGTGACTTCAGATGTTACTCAGAGCACATGAAAAATGGAGGTGCCTTGCAGCCCAGCTCAGCATGGACCATAACGGGGAGGTGAAATTTCACCAGCAATTCCAGAGACTGGGTCAGGGCCCGAGTCCAGGGGGATGATCAGAGGAAAAACAAATACCACAGAGTAGAGCTGGAAAGTTGTCAAATGCTTTCCTCAAACACTGACACCTTGCGGCTAGTCCAATTATTTATTACACACGAATTATGCAGCACATACAGCACTGTTTTTGGTTTGTCAGTTGTTTATGAGCTGAGCTGGATTTCTGCAAATTAGCTGTTTATTAGTAGTATATGAGCACTTTTTCAGCCTGGGAGGTATTTGCTTTCTGTTATTCTCTGTGATCAGTAGCTTAGTAGCTTATTCAACTGGTTTTATTTTTGCTTTCTAGTTGAATGATTGAAACTTTTCTAGCTGGAGAATGATTAATGGAAACAAGTTATAATGGATAATACATAATGGATAGCAAGAATCTTTATTCCCAGAGGGCTGCTCATCGAATATGCTAAATATGGTACTTGTACAAAGAAAAGCTACACCCCAAACACTCCTGGACCAAAATCTGTAAGTGTGAATTGATCTGAGAAACACGTGGAATGTTTTGAATTAAGTAGCTGGTTTGAATATGTATTAATATCCAAAAACATGGTTGGCTTTGTTTTTGTATTGTTTTGGTTTTTTGCAGTATTTGACAAATTCTGCTATGAAGTTAGGTCTAGGGAATTCAGGCAGGGGAGAAAGATTCATGATTTCCTGGGCTGATCTTTCATTGTCTCTTCCTGGACTTCTGGGTTTAAAGGTTCCCTTTTCTCTCCTGCTTTTTACTGTGGGTTTTTTTGTTGTTGTTGGATGCTTTGTAGATGGGGTGTGCATGAGGGGCCAGTGCAGGCTGTCTGGTGGCTCTTTTTTTGAAATATTGATTGCTTGCAAACATAGAAAACTGGATTTTGGCCCAGGAGGTCCCTTTTAAGTCCTATGTTCCTAACGTCTGTTAGATAGCGATGACAGACTTTACTGTGAGTTAAAGGGTGAGGGGCTGAGGAAGGCAGGGAGCAGAAGTTACCAAAGGAATTGCTCTGTGGAAAGATCTTTCAGGAATGCAGAGTCCTACATCTAGACTGGCTCACGAGCTACACGGACAGCCAATATTCACCAAAGAGCCACAATGGCACAGACACGTCTGCATGAAATGTGGCAAACAGTCCCATTGGACAGAAAGAATTACAGTGCATCGTATAGGGATTTCCAGCAGACATGGTGACACAGTGGTTTGCAGCATAACAGATGTAGGTATAAAATGCAACACACAGAGTAAAAAATGAACATTGATAAGGTTTTTTGTAGAGAGAAGCAGGAAGGGAGTTGAGCTGCTTGTGACCTGGTGGCTGTGGTCTGAGTACTACTGATTCTAGAAGATGGTAGATTGCAAAGTGAGGAGGGGTCTTCATGACTCTCTATTCTGATTTTCTGCCTGATACAGGCCATATGATTTAACCGAGAAATCCTGTAGGGGCTTCTTCTTTTGCTCCAGGAAATGGAACCTATTGTAGCTTGGTCCAGTACAAATCATAGTGATGAGGAGAATCTCCCAAGGGGACTAGGTAGCTGCTGCTGAGGGCTCAGGGGTTTTGTACTAGGATGATTTTGCCCTTGTCCTGCCTGTACTCGGCTATCAGCTGCCTGTATGATTTTGCACTTGTCCTGCCTGTACTCGGCTATCAGCTGCCTGCTCTGTGTACGAACAGTGCGAGAGAAAATATTGGCAAGAACCTGGTGTTTTTGTTTCTGAAAATAACCTGTCCCAGCTGCAGCATTCCCTACCCCCTCTGCTCAAGGCCGCGGTGCTTTTCAGGGGTACTCCGGGTGTGAAGTAAGCTGTTGGACAGGCTGAGCCAGGCTCAGTTTGGAGGCAGCCACAGGGGGCCAAACAGTCTACTCTGCTGCAAAGACTCCTCTTGGCTTGGCGGGTGACTTCAGCCTGGGGCTGGCATGACTTTAGGAAGTGCTTTTTAGGAGGAGGAATGAAACTCATTCCTTGCCCCCCAGCCTGCTTCCTTCAAGCCGATGCCCCGTAGCTTGGGGAACGCAGGCAAGAACTGTTGCCAGTTTCCCAAGCTCTGCACAGCCCGGGAACAGCAGGCTTGGACCAGGGTGCAAGTCTCATAGTTAGCTAGCTTTTATTTTTCTAATAAGCCCATTGAAACCCCCTGTGCGCTGGAGAGGTTCAGCTGTGGGTGGATCCAGACCCAAACCTTGAGGCTCAGGACACCTTCTCTGCTTTCCACTATAGAAGCTGCAAAATAGCTAAAGCCCATCCTCTCCCACTGCCTTTGCACTGGCAAGCTGCTTTGGTTTAACAGCAGAGGGAATTGGATAACTACTGCAGTCCCATGCTGGCAGCACAGCATGTCTGTGCAAGCCGGGCACCTGGCGCAGGGGTCAAGGCACCTTGAAGGCAGTGTTGCTTTTTGAGTGCAGCATCCCTGAGACAGGCAAGGCATCAGCTCAAGAAGCAGGCAAGGCTGGGTAAGGTGTCAGGGCAAGGAGACAGGTGCATCTCCTGTGCTGCCCTCACTCTGCCCATGGAGATGCATCCTTTTCTCCTTGAGCTGGTTTGCCAGCTTCTCCCTCTCTTGCTCATGGTTCATTTCTCCCTCTCTTGCTCTTGAACTCCCCTTTCCTTGGAGATGAGCCCCTTCCCCCCTCCTCCACATACCTTCCATGATGTCAGCACTGGGGGAGGAGGCAAGCTGCGACCAAATATAGAGGCAGCTTCCTGCTTTGCAATTTTTTTTAATCCCTTCCCTCCTGACCCACCCTCCTGCAGCAATCAATGAGAAGGCAGCAAAGGGGGAAACGGGCATCGGGTTTGCTGAAGCATTTTACTAGTAAAAGCAGGGGCTATTGTGCTTCTCCTCCAGGCTGCTGGGAGATGAATGGCAGGAGGCAGCACAAAGACACTATGCCATGGGAGGGCTCAGCCGCCTGAATGCCAGCCTGGGACCCTGACTGCACATGGATCAGCCAACGGAGCAATAAGGCGGGCGTGTAGGGGCGGACTGCAGGACTTCTTGCTGTGTCTTGCCATTCCCTGAGCGTTATGGGCAGAGGCTTTGTGCAATGAATGCTTCCCCCAGAGCTTTTCTCCCAGCGAATATGGGCACGGCTGTATCCAAAAGGAAGAGTCTGAGGAATGATGCTATGTCTTCTGTAGCAGCGAAAGTTAGGTGAGTGATGCGTGTGGTTGGCATAAGTTCACGGCCAAGGTGGGAATAAAACAGTTGCTCCAGAGGGCGATGCTGGGGAGAAGGCAAGGGCTTACTCCAGGGAAATGTCAGTGCCCAGGTATGGGGTGTGTGGGCTCAACATTGGGTTATTTGCATTACAATGCCAGCAATAAAGAAATCTGTGCAGCTCCAGAGGGGAGGGCGTGCGTGTGGCACAATGAGATTCGGTATTGCAGGCTTCTGCCTCCCCCTCTTTCTTTCTCCTGAAAGCTACCGGTCTGAGGGCTGGATGAAAGTGCAAGCATTTTAGATGTCGCATCACATTAGTTTAGTTCGTGGAGATCCTACCTAGCCTGCAAAATCAACCAGGTTTGTGTGTGTGTGATGCTGGTTTCCTTGTTCCCTTTATGCTCTTGCTAACCTGCAGGCTCCAGTGCCTGAATGCTGCTTATTTATTTTTAGTGTTATTATTATTGCTTTCCAGTGGGTTTAAATAGCAGATGACATGAGGTGAGAAGAACCGGCTGCCTGGTGGAAGGCCTGGCTAAAAAAAAAAGAAGCCACTCTTGGCAAAACCTAGACAAACCCCATTTAATGATCATGACATTGATTGTACCTGGATTGGCAATCTGGAAATCACATTTGATACCTGAGCTGCACATTTAGATTGGCACAACTTATGTTCCCCAGAAGCAGCCCGCTTTTGGAGTGCCCTTTTGTTACTGTGCGTGTGACCGAGCAGCTCCGAAATTAATGGTCAGTGCAGTTGACACTGCATCTAGTATGTGTGCACTAAGCAAGCAGAAACAGCAGAAAGCCATCTGCCTCTGGTATCTCAGAGCAATCCTTCTATCAGGGCTTGTGTTAATGGCCACCTAGAGCAGGAGCATTTTTCAGCAGAAACTACAGGGTATCTATACATTCAGGAAACTGCTGCCATGTACAATACGTATAGTTGTTTGGGCCATATTTGACACGTTAGCCATATTTGCTTATCCGGTGGAAAATAGATAGTTTGTTCCTAGGTATCTGACATGTCAGCATGTAAGACCTTACCGGGCTGGGGCATTCTCCTAAGCCCACTGTAGCTGTTTGCAAATGAGAAACCTTCAAAAAGTTACAGGGTAGTTCAGAACTGAGGATCCCACGCAGCACATATGCCCCAGCTCTGCCGGCATCATCCAGTGTTTTTGCTTCGTATTTCCCTTGCCAAAAGCAAGCATGGTAAGGCAGGGTCTCATGTTTTAACAAGCTGTTCAGGAGGGCATTAATCAGGCATGGGTCTTATTAATCCTTGTAAATGCCTAGTACTCTGAGTTTGCCTGGTTTGCCTTATAATTTATAAAGGCTTAAAGCTCCCCTGCACAGCTGATCTCAAGGCTGATAGGAGCTGTCTTGGTGGGGTGATCTTCTAGGAGTGATCTTTTGTTTCCCCCTCTTCTAAAAGGCTATTGCGTGAAAGACCAAACTTCCATACTTCTATGTCTTGAGGTACCCCAGCCCCTTATATTTACCCATATGAAGGTTGTTTTTCATGTTATTTGGTCCCTTCTATAGTATTTTGGTATATTGCCCATCTGTGTCACCTTTTAATGTCCTGCTTTAGACTGACTACTGAGTATTCACTATAGACATAGCAGTAACAGGCTCCCTCTCTACTGTGCAGGCAGCAGAGCCCGGGTGCTTCAGAGGCATTCACTTCATAGTGGTTATTTGACTGATATCACATGGATAACGATAATAGGAATAGGTCTTTTAGTTGCCCTGATTGCTACTCCCAGGTTAGCCATTCATCTCTAGGAGACTGGAGGAAATCAAGTTTCCAAGAGCAGTCCGTGGAAGCTGTTTCTGTTGGGGAAAAATTATCTGCAGGATCCAGAGTTCTTTGTAGGATGCAATCAGTGTTGCTTTGACATAGATTTCAAGCAGTCAGTCCCACTGAAGCTGTAACACACAGCATTGAAAACCCTAGTGGAGCAAGAGAAGAAGCAATGATATTGTTAGAGAAGGACAATGGAAAAGGCAAGATATTTCAGGTTGTTTGAGTTTTACAAAAGTCCATCTGTCAGGACTTGCAGTACAACAACTTGCAGGGGTTTTAGAAAACCTGGAACTTTCAGATGATGAGACTAGTGTGCTTTGGGACATTGTGAATATTTCCATATTGCATGAAGATGGCATATTACATGAAGGTGGCTAAAGAGGCTTCAGCAGTGAATTTATGGAGAGGACAGAAGCTTGTCACAGATGTTTTTAATTGAGGTGTAGGAATCTGAACTTTTGTCCACGGGATTAGAAAGCTAGGCACAAAATGAATATGTTGCACAATAACTGTTCAAACAACAGCATGGATTTTTGACATACGGTTAATGCTGGGCACGTGGGCACATCATTTTAGGTGCGCAGGGTATGACCTCATACACAGCTAAGGCAGGGATAACACTAACACACAGCGTGAAATCCAGGAATTATCCCGGGGGTCTGGGACCGAAGTTCAATAAACTAAATCAGTTAAGTCTGCTATTATGTCCATCCAGATAGATCTTAAATTGGTTTCAGCCATTTTGAAAGCAGTTTACGTGTACTGAACATCTGTTGCGTTACAGATGTGAACCAGTTTCCGATTCCTTGCATTGGTTTAAGTGTAATTTCTGTCCCTAGCCAGGAGGTCTTGGTCACTTTTGTGTAGGCTGTACAGCAGTGGTTTTCAATGTTTTTTGTACCAGGACCCATTTATAAACATCAATGGCCAGTCCCGACCCAGTGATCCTCACTCCTGAGCTGCTGCCCCCAGTTCCCAGCCCCTCAGTGTGTGGGGCATGGGGGGCCCCAAGCAGCCCCTCACAGGCTGGACCTCTGCCAGCCTGTAAGAGAAAATCCATGGTTTCCCAAATTTTTCTCCTTTAAAGGAAAACCCATTTTAAAAGTCTGATCCATTTTGTAAATTTGTTCGTGACCCTATCATATATTCTTGTGACCCACTTTTTGGCTTACGACCCATGGGTTGAGAAACACTGCTGTAGAGTTATCACAAGAACCTGTTGTGATTTTTATGTAGGAACTCGAAGGTGTCTCTTGGTCAGTTTTGGTTCAGCTGCTGGGATCGGGGGCATTGCTGAGTGGACCAGGGCTGGGGGAGCTGTGAGTCCCCTCTGGGGGTTTAGTCGGTCAGGTCACAGAACCAGCTGAATGCTCTTATCTCTGGATGCTTGCTAGCTCTTGATGCAGAAAAACCAAACTGAAGGTGTTTATGCATGGAAGGGAGGGCAGAAAAATCTCATGAAATTGCTCTCCAGAGTTCTTCCTTAATTGTTCATTTGGGGGGTGGAGAGGGACCAGTGGGTACCTATCCATAGCAGACCATGTGAGGGACCATGCGTTGCAATACTGGCCCTGTGATCCCAACGGCTCCGGGTGGCAGTGCAACGGGGTATGCATCCAGTGAGTTGTCCCAGGACTTCTGCAGCATGGGGAGGGTCCTGGAAGGGATGACTCAGCTTCTGATTGCACTGAAGTCTGACAGCTTTGCCACAGGGCTTTTAGGGGGGTGTGAACAGCTCCATCCCTGGCCCTCCTCCATTTGCCTTCTTGGCGAGACCCTGTTGAGCTGTGTAGGAGGCTCTGCGGGAGGGAAACAGTCTCATGAAGGGGAATTAATTTGTCGTCACCACAGAAAGCTACCTTTGGGTATATTGGCCTGGTGTTCTGATCCCTTGTGTTTTCGCGTAGGCAGTCGTGGACCCATGCTGCAGAGCAAAAGGCCCGGTAATTCTTTTGTTGCAAATGCCAAGCTGTTTCCCTTTTAGATTTCATCTAGCAATTTTTAACATGAAGAAAAGCTGTCCTCTAATTTGGTGCCCATTAGATTGGCTGCTTGGAGCTCTGTGGAGCTGAGCTGTGTGTATATGTAACACCTGAGTAAGGGCCAGCATTTGTTTACTATTGTGTGACAAGCGCACAAATGTGGTCTAAGCAACAGGTACACATTGCCTAGAATCCCAGGGCCTTATGTTTAAATCCCAGCTGGTTTAACTCAGCCCTTTGGCTTTCCCAGGTGAATTAATTAAATTCCACATGGTTTGTTGTGTGTTGGATATTGTAACAAGTCTTAAAAAAAATTACAGCCGTAACTCCCCTTCAAGAACATTACTGGCACTTGCAGAAGAACTGGGGTTTGTTCTACCATGCTTGGTCCTAGTTACCTGCTTTTCTTCTGATACAGTTGAAGTGTGTACTGGTCAGGTGTTGCCTCCACTCCGGGAATGGTTATGTTTCTGTGCTGTTGCCCTGCTTGTGGCTTTCAAGTTCTTTAAAAGCCCAATAAATGTAAATCTCAGTGTCTGTTTAAGAGCGCTGGGAGATTAAGTCTTCCCATCCTGTGACTTGATGTCTCCCATGCTATGTCTTGTGGCCCTTCAGCACATCTGCTGTGCAGCAAGAAACCTTGTGCCACAGCCTAGGTAGAGCTCCCCTAGGCATTTTCCAGGGCGCTGTCTTTGAGATTCCTACCTGCTTTTAAGATTCCTGTAGTCTTGAGTTAGCTCCAGCACTTCCTCTTTCCTCGACCACTCTGGCACATTTCTTAGGTGTAGGCTGTGTGTTCCTGTCTCGGGGACCTGGGACCTTGCAGCCCACTTCTCCTAGGCCCCCATGACCAGTACTGATCCCCAGGCACCACGCTAGTTGGGGCACACCCATTCCCAGAGCCCTACCTTGTGTGTAGTCTGACTTACAGACACCTGGGCTTTGCAAACAGTCCCCAAACCCAATCACTCTTTACTTCACCCAGCACAAGGAATCTACAGATCTTGACAAAACAGTAAAGCATCAGTATGCATTTCCTTGCCTTAGTTTCCCTGCTGCTCTGGAGCAATCTTTGGGTTTAAGTCATAATCTTCAAAGAACTTTAATATCCATTCCCCACGCCTTCTGTTCCTTTCTCTTGTCTAAACTTATTTTATCTCTGTGATTACCGCTGAGTTTTGCTTAGTCCCTCAGGTCTGTGATTTGAAACCCATTGCTAACACTTGACCTCTTACTTGGGGATTTTGCTATCCAAATCCCAGAGAGGTGCAGGAAACTGGCTTTATTTAGCATACAGTTACTCTCCAGGTAAGATCTGTTCAGGTGTCGATAGCCTTTTGCAGTTGGCCTGTTCATGGGTAGATGGATTGGCAGCACTCTTACATCTGCTAAGTTCAAGGAACATGGTTGCCTGTGATATGTTCCTATGAAGCAAACCATCATAGGAGACTGTTGTAGATATAAGGATGCAGGTAGTTCCTAAACTCAAAGTGAAATTCAGAAGTTGTAGAGAAACAGATTATCCAGGTTCACATTTTGTATGAGAACTCTTCAGTAGGCTAAAAAGCAGTGATGCACATCTTGTTCTTACTGTGATGAATCTGGATGGAGGTTGTGTTTGCTACACAGTAGTGTATCTAAGGGGACCTTTATTCCATAACCCCTGCTCTCTCTCTTTTTGTGTCTAAATACTTCCAGACTTTATCATGGCAGCCTGATGCTGCAAGTGAAGTGTTTATTATACATCAGCTTCTGCTGGGTTCATGGTGCATCGATCCAAATTTCCCCACTAAAATTGTGCCATGAATTGACGTAAGTGCAATTGTCTGATTCCCTTTGCTTCCTTCATGCAAACAGAATGACCTGTCCCTTTTTAAAGAGCCCTTTTATGAGGTCCCTTCAGATGCACTATTGCGGAGCACAGACTCCATTCACGATTCACCATATCATGAACGCTATCTGCGTCACTGCAGTGTGAAAGCCTTCTGCCCCTACTGGGTGACATATTTCTAAATATCGCTTTGAAAAATCTTAGCTTGTCTTTTTCTTTTATAGAGCTGAGCCCAGGGCTATTAATTAACAGCTACTCAGTGGGCACGTCTACAGGTGCAGTAATGCGCATTAAATTTAGTACCTCCAATGTGAGGTACTAAATTAATGTGCATTGGGCTGTACTAATGCACAGTAGTGCATTTGCATGCTTTTTTAGTGACACTTAATGTGCAGTAGACTATTTTACTGTGCATTAGCATAATGTCACTTTTTTCCGTGATGCTTTAATACACAGTGAAATAGTCTACTGTGCGTTAAAGCGTACGTGTAGATATGCTCAGTTAATAATAAATAACTACAATAGGGAAACTGCCTTCAACAGACAAATGAGACAATGGCATCGCTAATATATAATCTACCTTCATACATGTATGCTTTCATTCTTCTGGTGGAGGAGAATCTGAAGGAGAAGGGAGTCTGTCATCCTCAGACTTTGGTAGTGAGTGTACTTTGAACTCTGGTTGCATTCTCTGGTACCTCTGAATTAGGACAACATGCTGAGACTTTACACTGTATGATTTACCTGGGACAGGTGGTCTCTTTTCCCACTTGCTGTTAATGGAATTAATCCCAGCTCCACCAGGTTTGGTGTGTGAGCCACTTTGATGTGTTTTCAGTCTGTATTGGCTTCACTCATTACAGCTGAGCTGACCAGTGAGACAAAAGGAATCGAAATAGAGATAATTTTAAATGTTGCTAACAAAGCTTCGTGTTTAGGTTTTTTTTGCTTGGAAGTATAAAATTAGAGAATGAGGAGAACACAGTAGTTGCCATCTGTTTTGATTTCAGGAAAGCATTTGATATTGCATCTCATGAAAACTTAATCATTTCAAATTGCCTTAGGTAGGAAAAATGTTACCTAGAATGCATGCTAGATAAACACGGGTTACAATAATTGTGTGTGTGTGTGGAAAGGGGGCGGGGGGAATTTAGGCTACTGCAGGAATTGGGGTTATGTCTGCTCTAACTTAACTCCTAATGAATGGCACAGAAGACAGAGCATCCAGGACATCAGTGACATTGGCAGCTGAGCTAAAATTATGGATGGAAATAAAAAGGGCAGAGAAATATTACAGAAGGCTTGATGTAAAGAGAGGAGCCATGTGGACTGAATATTTCTAAGTGAAACTGCTTGTCAAGTGCAAGCTCATACACTTGGGTAATTCCTCTGAAATATAGACAGTCAGTGAGATGGGGGTAGGAGGAGGGGAACCTGGTAAAGAGACCACAGGACTGGAGTGGACAGTAAATTGGATGGGAGGTTGCAATGTAATTGGCTGAGAAAAAAGCAGAGTATTCAACTGCACTTGTGTATTTCACCTGTTAATAATCATCCACCGATGAACAGTGCTTAAGTGATTATATTGCACAGCACTTGACGCCAGGGGACAAGACATTTTGTGGCATGTCAGTAGACCCGCCCTGGAGTAGCAAGCAATATTGTTGAGCGGTTCTATCCCTTCTTGACTGGGAGATCCTAGAGACCATTTTGGGTAATCGTATGCGTGCTCAATATCTTTTACATAAGAGAGACCACAGGATTCTCTGCAGTCACACTTTCTGTTCCTGCTGGGCAAGATAGTGAAGGATTTGAAGTTAGGGTTTTGGCAGTAATCCTGGAATAGAGACACCCCTGCTCTGAACGGCTGTTATGTACATAGCTTAGATACTTGCATGGCCCTTAGGTACGATAAGAAATGCTTGTTATTCATTTTTCATTGGCTGTGCAGGGGCCCCACACACTTTAGATCTAAGAAATAATAAGTACTAATTTTTCTAGCCTGTGGTTTTCAAGTTAAGTGGTAAAATGGCAGGTTGTGCTCCCTTATATATTGTGCAAGCTCTTAAACAGTTTTAGGTTTAGGACAAGAGGCCTTATTTAGAACAGATTCAGATTTGAGGCAAGGCAGACAGTTGGTACTAGGTCTCAGCAGAGATGAGTGGGGAGACAGATTGGACTGAGATGCACTTACAGCTTTTAAACACAGAAGAAACCCAATTACTCTTAATAATGCCAAATTCTTTGTGTGAGTGTCGCCCCCCCTTCCCCACCCCCCCGCACACATCATAACAACAGCTGCTAATTGATAGCTCACATGAGAGGTCACAGGGGACTGTCTTTACCTGGATCAATTTCGATGAAGCAATTTTGACCCCATCCATTAACCCAACCCCTCCCCCCCCCGCCCCCCCTAGACTTTATTGTAGAC
>NW_005842042.1:1028613-1029041 GCF_000455745.1 Alligator sinensis
CCATCAATTAACCCACCCCCTCCCCCCCCCGCCCCACCTAGACTTTATTGTAGACCTAGAGGTGCCTTGTTATGTGCATGTGAACAGTGCTGCAAACCAAAGTGTCCCTTGGTCATGAGTAATTCCATTGTAGCCAAGGAAGCAAGGGCTGTTTTTATGGGTAAGGCTTCCAAAACTGGGTTTCTAGGTTTGAAATTGTACAGGGCAGGGCCAGATTATGGTTGGCATCTGGGTGTAAGAAGGAGGAATGGAAGAAAGCAAAAGGAACCTCAGTGCTTGTGTCCCCCATGTGTAGCCAGCCATGGTAGCAGTTCCTCCATTTTCCTGCTTTGGAGGTACACCGTGCCGAGCAGAGCTACTGAACTGCCTTCCTGTCTGTACCAGAGGTGCGCTGAAGAGAGCGCTGTAGGGTGCACTCTGGGGGGGGA
>NW_005842042.1:1029060-1057339 GCF_000455745.1 Alligator sinensis
GCTGAGATAGTCTGGCCTAGTGTGAGGCAAGTGTCTGGGATAGAAATATTAAAGCCTTAACACTGCATGTATCCTCTCTATAACCACACAGAGGGCTAAACAAAGTGCAGACCTGACACAAATGGAGTCATTGCTGCAGCTCAGCACATTTTGCATCCAGTAATGCTGAAGTTGTTAGTCCCCGAGAGATTAAATTGCTTCTCTCCTTTATTGCTGTGATTGTCTCCACTCACAGCGCAGTATTCGCTGTGGATGACAAATGGGCCTTTCTGTTCTTATCTATGCCAGGCACCCTGTGTAAGCATACCCTGACTCTGCCAGCACTCACTTCTTCAAAGGGCCGTGAATATGTACAGGGAAGAAAACTCCTGGCTACACAGATTGGGGAGGAGGGGGAGTGCAAAAGGGCATTGTAAGGCACTGCCTGACAGGTGGCAGAATAGATGGAGGTGAGGGAGTGACTGGAGATATGGGCAGAATGGCTGCTGTTCCCATGGGCAGCCTCTCACCGCAGCAAGTGCAGCTTGACCTTCAGACAGAGAGATGCTTACTAGAAGTCAGGCACCTCTGAATGTAGAGGCATAGTGAACTCCTTCCTCACCTGGGGTGGGGAATGGGAATTTTGCTGTCCATGGAGAGCACAGTTCAGGGCGAGAGCGGAGTCTTACTTGCCCCAACTCGCCACACTCTGGAGGCGGCTGCTACTGCTGCAGCTCTGCTGTTGCAGCATGGGCTCAGGCTGCTGCTGCTGGGCACCAGGCTCACTGCACACCAGCTGCACGGCCCCATGGCGTGGGCTCACTGGGAACCTCCCCTGGTGCCCCATTTGCTCACCCCTCAGATATGCTACTGGGTGCAGGGCTGCACCTGCCAAAACCTCCCCCGGGTGAGGGTACCATTCCCCCCCCACCATTTTCAGTGTTCTCACTGGTGGCAGATGCCAGAACAAGGAGCAATAGTCTTAAGTTGCTGCAAGGGAAGCTTAGGCTACATTTTAGGAAAAACTTCCTCACTAGCAGGGCAGTAAAGCACTGGAACAGGTTAGCCAGAGAGGCTGAGGAATCTCTGCCCCTAGAGGTTGTTAAGACCCGGCTTGCAAAGCCCTGGCTGGGATGATCTATTTAGGGATGGTCCTGCTTGAGCAAGGGGTTGCATTAGATGGCCTCCTGGGTCCCTTCCAACCCTAATTTTCTATAATTCCTCAGATACACTACTGCATGTGGAGCTGGGCCTACCCAGCTCCTAAGGGTGGGCACCGTGGAGCTGCTTCCGCCATGGTAAAGATTCTGTGTGGGGAAGGAGACGTGCCATTTTACTGCTCCTTCTATGTCGGCACCTGTTAAGTGTCCCCCTAGAGAATTCGCCCCACGGCAGCCCATTTCTCTACTTTGTTACTTTTTGATTGGAAATGGATGATTTCCCTGGTTATCACATGCTCATTTTTTGTTATTGATCTTATTTGCCTCTCCAAGGAACCTGCCTAGTGAATGCTAGAGCAAGTGGAACATGGGAGAAGGTGAATGAACAAAGGGCTGTTCATACAGTAGAAACAATGGCCACTTGCCTCCTGAGTGGCTTAGTTTGCTCTGAGGGCTGGAATTGGGCTGCAGAAACTGTGCGCACTGGACTGCTAGAGTGAATTGGACTCTGATAGCTGTTACTGGCTCTGGGCAATGGCAGCCTCTCTGTGAAATGAGTCAGTGAGGTACCATTCTTAGTGAGCAGGTGTCTACAAGAAACAAGGGTGTATTTCACATCAACTAGTTCCTTTGTTTCTGGAAAGAGGTTAGGGACTGAACGAGCCATGGGAGCTGGGCTTCCATCTGGAAAGATGTTCCAGTTGGGTAAAAGCTGAGGTCCAGCAGAGTGGGATGCCTTTCTAGAAATCAGGATTGCATTTGTGCTTGCATTGATTGGAGCTGGACAAAGAAAAGATGGTACTTTTGGGAAGCAGGACTAATAAAAATCTAGGAATTGCCTTTGCTTTTGCTAACCTTACCTCATCTCTTTCTGTCTCTGCCTCGCTATGTTCCATGACATTTGGATGCTCAGAGCAGCAAGGGCTTTCGGAGAATATCTTTCACAAAACCATCCTGAAAGCAGAAACGGCTCAGGTAAGAAAAACTGTTTGTGCTCTTCATATCGGTATAAGAGATGGCATTCAGGCATTGTAGTAGACTGAAATAAAGCATGTAGCACAAGAAGTCCATACAGGCTGTCAGCATCTGAGAGCAAAGCCCTTCATCCTCTGGACCCCCAGTTCAAGAACATTAAAAAAAAGGTTAAAAGAGAAAGCAGTTAATTTAGCAACACATGGATGCTGAGTTGGGATGCGTGTCCAATGCTCACTGGACAGGAGCTATGTCATGAAAACACCTCTACAGCTGGCTTCCCTTGGAAAGAATCTCAACAGAGAGGGCAAACTATTGTGCATCAAGAGACTAAACTTGCTTTTCACTGCTAGGTGTAATTAATATGTTTTAAATAACCTCTGTTAAAATCCCATTGTAATCAGTGAAGATCCAAGTGACCTAGTTGTGGTAACCCCTGTAATTCTAGACTGACTCCTTTAGAGTTCATCTTGACTAAAGGATTTAAATTAGAGTCGACTTGTCTTCAGCAGAGTTGTAATAAATATTAGCTAACATGTCACACACACATGCTTTGGATTGGATCCAAAGTCCTGTGAGCACTTTGCAGGGTTGCGCCCTTTGCATTTGCACATGCCATCTACGTGGCTCTATTCTCTGCTCATATCTTTCTGTTTTAGTGTGAGAGCCCTCACCGGTAAGACCTGCAAGCTGTCTGGTATAAGAACCTATGAAGTTATGCTGATGCTCAGTTTAGTATTTTTCATCTATATGGTGGCAGTACCCAGAAACCTCAGTTGGGATTAGAGCCCTGATGTGCAGGCCACTGTCCAAATGCACAGTAAGAGACAGTTTCTGGCCTGAAAAGCTGGCAGTCCATAAAAAATGAGTGAAACTCCTAGGATCAGTGCAACAATTGTAGGAACACTGTGATACAGGTGAGCTGTCCGCACAGCTTTATTGTTTGGTTCCAGCGGTTGGTACAACAAAAGAACAGCAGCGGGGAGGATTTTTATTACATTTTATTGAAATGACATTTACAAGCAGTATTGTTGCTATTTATGCACTTTCGCTCGCTGGACCATAACCAATTTTAAAGAGAGGCTGGCTGTGATAAACCTTAAACTAAGAGAAATGTTATGTTTCATAGTACCTTTCCCCCCTGCACTCTTGATTAAGCCACAGGTATTTTTGAGATATGGAAAGCAGCTATTGATGACTCACGCAGCCTTCACACACTGCCTGTCAGATGTTTCAGTTGCACAGGAGTAGGCTGAGGTCTTGTCTACATCCAGAGTTTTGCAGACAGTGGTTCTGCCAGCTCAAAGCAGCTGACACTGCTAATCCGCCGGAGCACGTACTCATCCCTGTGTTAGGCTGGGGGCTGCGTATCCTTTTCATGAGCAGCTTTGTGGGCTGATTGTGAAGCGCAACTTGGGAAGGCATCCCAGAGGCTCTCAGGGCACCTCCCAATGCAATGAACTGTGGCCAGGGGGAAGTAATTATGGAATATGGTAGCCAGCCACCCCTAAGCCATATGGAGAAGGTAATGGGGGTGTTTCAAGGCATAGTTTCTCAACCTGTGGGACGCGTACCCCTGGGGGTATGCAAGACACAGGCAGGGGGCATGCGGGTACCCCAACACTCTCTCTCTCACCCTCTTTTCATCTCTCTCTCACCCCTTCCTCCTCTCAAAACTATGGCAAAAAATTTGGTGCATCACACATTGTGCAGCACTTTAACTTCTCCAGTAATAAGTTGGGGTTCAGCCCTCCTAGCTTTGGCCAACACCACCTCTAGCCCAGGTACCTACTTGAGTTGTGCACCCCTGGTGTAAAAGGTGGCAACCCTATCCACGCCAGATCAGACGTCTGTCATATCACGGCCTTATATACACAGCCCGTCTTCCAACATATGGCACACATTAGTCTGTAAATATAAAATCCCCTGGAAAATTGAGTGTTGGGGTGCTTATTAAAATTTTCAGAAGTTAGTGGGTACTTGCTACTTAAAAGGTTGAGAAACACTGTTTCAAGGGATGGGTTGCCTGGACTAGGGTGGCGCAGGAGAATGAACTCATGTACCTTGTCTGGTGTCACCCCACACATCAATTATCCCCGTGGTGATGCAGGCAGTGGTCGATCACTGGGAGGTTTTATGAACACTAATGTCGACTGGTCAGGACAGGTACACAACGCTTGCATATCCAGGCACATAGGCCTCTTCCAAAAGCTGCAAGCAGGAAACATCTTTCAGATTGGGATATTGAAATGCCCAGGATCATTTTGGGAGACCCAGTCTTCCCTCCTCTGCCTGGCTCACAAAGCCATACACAGGTACTGTATTTCACGGTGTATAAGTCAAGTTTTGAAGCCCAATTTTTAGCTCTTAAAATTCAACCTTGACTTATATATTGTATCACCATCCCCTGTGAGTGGCGCCAGTCTTGAGTGCCAAGCCCAGCCCTGTCCCCTGCAAGTGGTGCCGAGCTTGGTGCTTGGCTGGTGTGGCCGGACTTGGCACTCAGCAGTGCCACTCGCAGAGGATGGGGTTGGGCTTGGCACTTGGCTGGCACAGCCCAGGCAGTATCGCTTTCAGGAGATGGGGTGCCAGCGCCGCTTGCAGGGGCTAGGGGCTGGGGCTGGGCTTGGTCCTCAGCTAGCACGGCACCATCCCCTGTGAGCGCTGCTCCTTGGGCTGCGCCAGCCAAGCATTGAGCTTGGCCCCATCTGCTGCGAGTGGTGCTGCCAAGCACCAAGCCCAGCTTTGCCAGCCGAGCGCTGAGCCTGGCATCGCTCACAGGGGATGGGGCTGGGCTCGACACTCAGCAGTGCCACGTGCAGCAGACAGGGCCAGGTTTGGTGCTCAGCTGGCACAGCCCTAACCCATGTGAGCGGCATTGGGCTCGGCACTTGGCTGGCATGGCCCAGGCAGCTCCGCTCGCAGGAGATAGGTCTGCTCCAGCTGAGCACCAAGCCTGGCCCCGTCCCCTGTGGGCAGTGCTGTGGCACGTGTCCACCCCTTGGGTGCCAGGCCCACAGTGAGGGTGCACAGGGGCTGGTATAAGTCCACCCCATATTTCTGATCCAAAAAAGTTAGGTTGACTTATACACTAGATCTACAAAATTCCTATATGTATATAGGAGGCCAGAGTATATGTGAGGCCAGAGCAGAAGCCTGGCTTTGGGTTAGCAAGTGGAAGTGGAGCGACTGCAGAATTTGAGCAGCCTGGCACAGGGGTCCTGATCAGAGCCTGCCGTAACGCTGCGAGGCAGCGGGAGGCCTTAGCAGAGCACTGAGTGCTGTGCCTTGTCTGTCGTGCCTGTGACTTTTCTCAGCAGTGCAGCCTTGCCTGGTGGGGGAGGGTAGCACGGCTGTGCAAGTAGGCGGACAACAAATTTTTAATAATCCAGTTTGACGATGGAACTCAAAAATAAAGCTTTTAAAGGGAACATCAAACAGTAGCAAATTACATAAAACTGGAGAGAACAGACAGACAAAACAAGCCAACTCGATGCTAGTAGTCATACAAATCCTCCCCTCACCAAACAAACAGAAAACCCCAAACCTGAACACCCCCCACTAACACACTGGTTTTCAACCTTTTTTCATTTGTGGACCCCTAAAAAATGTTGACTGGAAGTGAAGACCCCTTTGGAAATGTCAAATGCAGGTGTGGCCCCCTTTGAATTGTAAGTGTGGGTATTCGCTACTTCTGATTGATCATGGTCAGCTTGTTGGACCCCTAGAAGTTCACATACTAAAGGCTGAAAACCACTGTCCTAAAATAATTAACATGGGGGTTTGCAAAATCCCAAGGAAAGAAGTGCAGATGGCTTCTTACCATAATGCTCACAGGCTAGGGTATGTGAAACCATCGTTTTCTTTCCTCTTCACCAGCACTGAGTGGCATAGTTCTGGGTGGTGGACATGCCTGTGGATGCCCTGTCAGGGTATTCTGGGGGATGAAGTGGGTGGGGGCCTTGTAGTGCTCTGGGTCAGGCGGTCTATCTCATCTCTTTTTGCTGCTCAAGAAAAGCGTGGTGGCCTGCATACCCTTCTTTGCCTCCCTCTTCCTCAGTTGCACCACATTCTCCTTGCACTCCTGTTCCTGGAGCGCCCACTGGCTCTATTGCCTCTCAGCTGCATCTGTGCAGTTCAGTGAACACGTCCTCCCTGGAGCACATCTCTCACTTCCTTATCAATGTCAGCCACACTACAACTGTCAGAAATGTCCCACTCAGGACCGCCATGCTTGAGGACACTGATAAAAAAAAAGCAGGGAGCGGTGTGACGTACTGCAGCAGCCCAAAGGAAAAGATAACTGTAAAAATGTACTATTTTTCTGATAACCTTGCTATGGGCAGCAGAACAGCAGCAGCCTCCCTGGGGTGGTGGCTGGGTCCCTGGCACATCATGGGGAGCCTAGAGGATTTGTTCCCCAGGGCCCACATAAGTATGTTCCCGGTGGACACGATGGTAGTGCCCAGGTGGGAAACTTCAGAACCAATGCAGGGTGCAGTAGGATTAGATTTGAAGGCTGCTTTCATCTTCCCACTAACACAATTGGTAATTTGTAGGCTTTAGAAGTGTAAGAGGATTCGCCTTCCTGAGGGATCCTGCCTGAAATAAGTGGCAAGCTAATTTAGAGGTGGTTTACAGGATTAATAGGATTCCTCCCTGATCATAATTCAAAATGCAGGAAGGGGCAGGCTTCCAGTTCCTTTGATTTTGGCCTGTATAGTTCAAACCCAAATCCAGATTTGTTGGCACGAGGCACCACGGGATTGCTGATGGATGACTGCTATAGCTCACAGCAAGGACAGTCAGCGCATGTCTTCTGCCTGCTGCCATATAGTCACAAAGGGCCCATGTTGCTTGGGGAGATCCTTTACTCAGCTGACAGGAACCTAGGGTTTTGTTGCCCTTAAGGCCCTTTATATGCAGTTGCACACAAACTTCTGCCAGCAAACCTGCCTGCGTTCTTCTGAACACAGTTTGTCTGCCTAGATGACATTCAGTCCAACAGTCCAGGTCTATGACAGAGTTCTTGCCAAACTCTGACAAATTTTGCCATTTCCAAACATCCTCCTGAAGTAGTTGTGTTGGTCTGTGGGCTCATGTATTGCATTTGTTGTTAATGGGATCATTGTGTTGGAAAAGAAACTCCCTCCTTTCCATGCATCTGCTGTTTTTGGCTGGTGCCAGAACTTGTGACATTGCACAGTGGTGTAGACAAGGCCTCAAATACTGCAGTGATGGAAGTTGTACATGGACCTAGATAGGTGAATAGAAAATTCCTCATCTCACCTTGAAGCCACTGGTAGCAGGATCATCTTCCCTCTTTCACTCCCAGAGGAGAAGAGAATCTAGCAAAGGTTCAGATCATCATGCAGAAGGCAAAGCAGGTAAGGATCTTCAAAACGGAAATCTTGTTTTGCGATGTACAACTCCAGCTAGGAGGCAGAAAGAGCCCCAGAAATTGTCCAGTCATCCACTGAGATGCCAACAGCACTGAGATCATAAAAACTCATTCCACTTGTGTGTGCTATTGCCATTCGGCTTTGTATTGTTAGAAGCTGTGGTGGAAGGGGAGGGATTGACCTTGTGGATTTAGCAGTACCAAACTGTTCATGTCATGTTACTGACTTGCTTTCCTATCGTCTTTCAGCAGTAGCTTTTATGTCCCTCCAATGTATATATGTTTGTGAGCCTGAGAAGTGCGTGTGTGTGATATGGCAGGGAGGGGAGAAGGGGGCAGAATGATGGATCATTGCAGACTTGGGAAGCTTTGCTTGAGGATTGCTATTGCAGCTGATATATGTTCGTCCCCCTGTCACTGAAGCTATGAACAGTAGGTAGCCTTCCCTTTCCTGATAGAATTAAACGGGGGCCTTGGTAAAGACAAATAGTCTGCAGAGAACAGTAGGGTATAACTTTAGCAAGAAACACTTTTGCCGATGGGTCAGAGAGTGTTTATCATCATTTAAAATATATGCTCTTCTTTTGTATACATTTTGGAGGGTTTCTTTCTAGCTAGACATGGCACTTGAAAGATTCATCACTTATAGCTCATGGGTGACTGGCAGTCTAGGGACGTGTTACTTGCTTTTCTCTTCTTGCAAAGGTGTTGTTTCACAGATGCATTGCAATGGCAGCATTCAGCTCTGTTAAGGGTGTTAAATCCCTTTTCCGAGCTGCTGCTTTGCTCATGGGACTGACCAGTCATGTTGAGTTTTGTTATGCCAGGGGGTTCTTCTCTGGGCTGAGGTGCCTTGGGTCATTTTATGCTGCTTCACTGCCAGTTTCTGTTTCTGTCCAGTTGGGTTTATCCGATAGGAAAGCTGTGCAGTACCTCTGGGATTGTGCCTGGGTAAGAGTCAGCTCTCCAGTCTCCCACATTTTGTAAACATGGAAATAAAGAGAAGGGCCTGATGGAAGAGAGAAGGAAGCATGTGGTGAGCTATGGTTTAACTGCATTTTGGCTGAATAAGATGCCAGGTAAGCCTGGACAATAAGCCCTTCCACAGTGAGCAGCATTTTCATTAGAAACAATTGTTCAATTGGTTTGCATCTCCCTGCATGTGGTGCAGGCGTGGAGCTGTAGAAATGAAGGGGCGAGGGACAGAGCTGTTTCAGACCTTGGCTTGAAGTTGCCTTGATTATTATGTGAGGTAGAGCTGGCTGAATTGCTTGTTCTTATGGAGACGTTATCAAAAACTGGAAACAAAGGGTTGTTTTTTTTAAAGTTCAGTGGAAGTTGGCTTACTTTTCCATTCTTTATTTTTGTACAAGGTTTTAGTTGTAAGGGAAGTCATTAGAGAGAGAGGCTGCTATTCTCAAGTTGAACGGGAGCAAGATGTACTGAAAATTGTATGAGAGAGCCTGTTCTCCTGAGGTTTCTAGTCTAGTTTTGCAGAGGCAAAAATTTTGCTGAAGTAACCAAACCTTAATGTGCTCTGAATCTATTAAATTTGAAGAAAACTGGATGTGTGTGACAGGCTGTGGACACTGGCACACAGAAGAGGCATATATCCCTGCTATCAATGCACCATTAGTTTTGAAGAAAGTCTTTTGGAAGCTTTGTGAGCCTTTTTCAGTCATTTGGCTGTTTCAAAAGACAACCAGAGCTCCACTATTTCCATTAGCATGTGCTACAAGGCTTTCCACATCAAGTCTTGCTCTGCACATACTCGGGAGATAACCAGGTGCTTGTGATGCCAGCATGGAAGTCTTGTGATCATTGTAATTGCTTGTCTTCAGGTTGTTTCATCTTTGTTTTAGTGTTGCAACAATGATCCCACTGTTAGTGGGAGGCAGGATAAAAAGGTTGTCGATGCAAGGGTTACCATATGAGAAGCATCCTCAGTTCCTTGTCTCTGTCTTGCAGGGCTGTTCTAGCATACAAAAATGAGTGAAACAGCACTATCAGGTAGCCATACATTTCTGAAACCCTTTTATTTGCTGAAAATGAGGGTTAAATCTTCTCCATACATTTCACGGTTGTTGCTTTTCCAAAATCAAGTTCTCAAGATCTGTCATCTCAGGCGGCCAGGGACCCAGAGCAGTAGTGGTCCTTTTGTTCAGTGTTAATGCTTTGATACAGCTGAAAAAATATAGGCAGAAAAGTCTAAGTTGGGAGGAAAAAAGGAAACCCGAATCTCCTGATATATATATATATATTTTGCAGCTGGGGTGATAGATGGCTCCTTTTTGCTTCTTAAAACAGTGGGGTTTGTGCGGATTCCCATTTGCTGTTTTGCCTCCAGAGTTGAGTTTGAGATTCTGGATCCAAAATGCTTTAAACCTCAGTTTTGATGCTAAATTGTATTAATAGGTTTGCTGGCTTTTTACTCTTATTTAGTGGACCCAGTTTTGCCCTCAGTTAAAACCTTCACAGTTTCAGAGCAGACAGTGGGGTTATATACGATCCCCATCAGAACACAGTGATATCACGCGGCTGAGGATCTTGCACTCTGCTAGTAAAGTAATGCACTTGATGCAAGAAGTTGAAGACAAGGCCATAGTGTGTGCTCTTTTATAGAAACATTATCATTTAAAAGGTCACAAAGAGATAGAAACTTCTCTTTAAAGCGATTCTTTACTGTTGGGTCAGAAAAGCACTCATCGTGGTCTTCGATATTTTAGAACTGTCTTATGCCAGGGAAGTCCTCTGGAGTGTAAGCATCTTTTTTATAATAGGTAAAAATCCAAACTCTGTTAACTATGTTGAGTAGTATTTTTGTCCTGGTTCTAGATCAGACTAATAAATATTATTCATGTAATTATGCCAGTATCATTCACTATTTCTCCAGTGATTCAAATAGGACCAAAGCTGTGTCGGTCTCTGCACCAGGTAAAATGGAAAAAAGAAATATCGTTTGCCAGATGGAAGCAAGAAAAAGCAACAAGGACAAAACTGTCATTCCTTATCTTCTAAGGAAGGTGTTGAAGTAAACTGACCCAAACTGGAGGGATGGGAGATCAGATAGGTCAAAGGGAATGGTAATAAGAGTCTTCACCCTCTAGATCAGAGGCATCCAAACTTTTTCATATTGCATCCCCACTTCCAGATTTACCAGCTGCCCACATGCCCCTACCAGCATACATTTTATATTTTAACCCCATAAATATTATAATGAAAATGAAATCCACCATTACACAATTTCCCCTGCATATCCCCCAAGATACATATCCCCAGGGGTACACTTACCACAGTTTGTAACCCCTGCTGTAGGTGAACTGTTCAGATCCCATGCATGTTGACATTTAAGCAATGTCTGAACACTGGTAGCTAGAAGGGTGGTTAGAAAATTGGCTAGATTGTCGAACTCAATGGGTAGTTATCAACAGCTTGATGTCTAGTTGACAGCTGGTATCAAATGGAGTGCCCCAGGGGTGGTTTTTATCAATATCTTCATTAACAATCTGGAAGATGGGATGGAGTGCACCCTCAGCAAGTTTGCAGATGACACTAAGCTGGGGGAGTAGTACATATGCTGAAGGGTAGGGCTAGGATTCAGAGTCACCTAGACAATTTGGAGGATTGGGCCAAAAGAAATCTCATGAGGTTCAACAAGAACAAGTGCAAAGTCCTGCACTTAGGATGGAGCAATCCCATGCACTGCTATAGGCTGGGGACCAACTGGCTAAGCAGCAGCTCTGTAGAAAAGGACCTGGGAGGTACAGTGAACAAATAAGCTGGATATGAGCCAACAGTGTGCCCTTGTTGCCAAGCATACAACAGAGTGAGGCAGCTAGCTTTCCACTGTGTTCAGTTGCCTTTAACTCTCCAGACTGGTTAGCTACACACTCATTTTTGGCTGGGTCACCTGGGGGCTGCCTTGAACACAAACCCAGAGCAAGACTCAAACAAATTTGCCCTTCTGGCTCCTCTGTGAGAAACCTGAACTGTCCTGCCGTTACCCATAACTCACTAGTTATTTGAGAGAGTTGCCATTCAGATCAGTAGCAATAATTCCTGAATAAGGACAGAGCAAAAATGGCATGGAAAGTATAGGGTGTTAATGTTTATTATTTGTTATGTGGACATAGCTGTAATCCAGATTATAACCAATGTATTTGCAGACTGCTAACTGTGGGGTTACTTCCAGAAACTCCTGGTCAACTCTTAGTAATCAGAAGGTAATAATCAATGGCTTGATGTCTAGTTGGCAGCCGGTATCAAGTGGAGTGCTCCAGGGGTCAGTCCTGGAGCTGGTTTTGGTCAATGTCTTCGTTAATGACTTGGAAGATGGCATAGAGTGCACCCTTAGCAAGTTTGCAGACGACACCAAGCTGGAGCGAGTAGTGGATACGCTGGGGGGGAGGGCTAGGATTCAGAGTGACCTAGACAAATTGGAGGATTGGACCAAAAGAAATCTCATGAGGTTCAACATGAGGCCAAGTGGAGAGCCCTGCACTTCGGACAGAACAATCCCATGCGCCAGTACAGGCCGGGGGCTGCCTGGCTGGGCAGCAGCTCTGTGGAAAAGGATCTGGGGGTTACAGTGGGCAATAAGCTGAATATGAGCCAGCAGAGTGCCCTTGTTGCCAAGAAGGCTAATGGGATCTTTGGCATCTTTGGCCAGCAGGTCAAGGGAAGTGATTATTCCCCTCTATTCAGCACTGGTGAGGCCACATCTGGAGAATTGTGTCCAGTTTTGGGCTCCCCACTGAAGACAGGATGTGGACAAGTTGGAGAGAGTCCAGTGAAGTGCAACAAAAATGGTGAGGGGGTTGTGACACATGACTTATGAGGAGAGGCTGAGACAATGGACTCATTTAGTCTGAAGAAGAGAAGACTGAGGGGGATTTGATAGCAGCCTTTAACTACCTGAAGCGGGGTTTGAGAGAGGATGGGCTGGGCTGTTGTCAGTGGTGGGAGATGACAGAACAAGGAGCAACGGTCTCAAGTTGCAGCAAGGGAATTTTAGGTTGGCTATTAGGAAAAACTTTTTCACTAGGAGGGTTGTGAAGTATTTGAATGGGTTACCTAAACAGGTGGTGGAACCTCCATCCTTGGAGGTTTTTAAGGCCTGGCTCGACAAAGCCTTGGCTGGATTGATCTAATTAGGGATGGTGCTGCTTTGAGCAGGGGGTTGGACTAGATGACCTCCTGAGGTCACTTCCAACCCTTATTTTCTAGGATTCTGTGATTCTGTGACTGTTTCTATCTGATATTTGGTCAGAAGACTGTCAATCCTAGTTGCCTTGCATCATGCCGTTAAATACCTCAGTGTTCCCATACAGCCAGTTTTCCTACCACAGTATAGTTCAGAGGTTGAGATTCTGTAGGGCAAATGCTTATCAAATGATGAAAGGGAAAGGTGGACCAGGAGTGGTTAACGCATCAATTTTCATCATTGCAATCTGCCATGAGGGAGAAGGAGAGGAGGGCACAGTGCCAGCTTTCCTGAGTCGCTTTGCCCTGGGGCTGGCTTTGCTGTTGATGGAGCAGCTGGTTGTGGGAGTGGTGTCATGAGTGACATGGAAATTAAATGAAACCGAGCCACAGAAACTATGAAGAGGATTTACCAATGGTCTGCTTCAGGTGACTCGTTGAAGGCAGTTCCTCTGACTATGGCTTCTCTGCAATATATATCTTCAATTAATGGTTTATCATCTCCTGTATTGGCTGTTACTCCCTCCCTTCAGAGAGACAACCTGCAAGCTCAGCCCTTGCTTATAACCAAGCCAAAGCCACCACTGTGTTTCTGCAACTGGCAGCTGAACCTAGATCACTGGAGCAGAAGGAGAATGCAGGGGTGATCACAGTTGCAAGATGACCTCTCTAAGGGATTTCACCTGAGCACTCGCACAAAGCCATAGGAAGGAGAGATCCAAAACACAGACTTAGCCTTCTTGGAATAAATGGAGTTTCTTTTTCAAGGCAAATGTTGACCCCATTTAGCAGATGGATGCATGACTAACTTGCTGGTTACCTTTTTAGAACTTCCTTTTGTGGACTAAGACTTTCAGCTGTGAAAGGATTCAGTTGTTAACAAATTAAATTGTTTCTCCCAAGGTGCTAAGTCCTTGGTAGCAAGAGAAATAATTAGTTTATCCTTACTTGAAAGAGAGTGGGGGTGGCAAACAGAGCTATACAATATTTCATTGTGAAAGCTCCTGGCTATTTACAAGTAAAACCACTTTTTAATAAGGGGTAAGTAAGAGAAGTAGGAAAGAACGTTTTTCTACTTATGTAGCTCTCCAAACATCCGCTTATCCTTCCCTCCCTCTATTCCTCAATTACAGCATTAACAAATTCTCATCACACGTGACCAGTTAGCAATAGAAATGTTTCCACCAGATTTTTAACTCCACAATTATTACAGTTTTTGGGTTGACTCCTACTTGAGGCCAATTCTGTTCTCGTTTTCCACTAACGGAAATCCAGGGTAACTTAACAGAATTTAGTGTTGCTATGGCTAAGAGCAGAATGTGACCCTGTCTACGTGGGTAGTTGTTTAAGTCTTTTGAGGTGATGGCTGGTGGGCACTCCTGTTCTCCAGTGATGGATGGTGGACGAACTTAAAGCAGATAGAATCGGAGGCCATGGAAAGGCCTACAGTTTAGACCTTAGTATTTATTTTGACACCACTTGTCATGACACCACCATCAACAGAGTTTAGAAATTCATGTTTACTTAGCAAGAACCACAGACTTGCATACAAAACACAAAATGAGGCCCTATCAGCACAATGCAAAATCCACATATTATACCACATATAATTTGATACTCTAATGATACGGTATTTAATCCATGAAAGCACAGGTTTTTGAGAGGGCAGGGTGTGTATATTAGTATTCTATGGTATATCACTGTTTCTTTGGTCTTGTGTCTGGGATGATAGCATAGTGTCTGCATAGGGGTTCATGAGTTTAACAAGCATGATTTTTAGATGTGAAGAATGTCAGGAGCGACTGTGGTGTCTGGGAACTTGTAATGTACTGGCTTCATGCATGTTGTTATATCCCACTAGCAGCTGAACCTGGTGACAAAGGAGCCTGATGTTGAGTAACAGCTAACAGAGCTATTCATTTTGCTCCAGGATCAGGGATTTGTGCTTTTGGTGATGGAGGTTTTGTGCATATTCCTACACTCTTACATTTCCAGCTCTTCATTATAGCTACTAGTAGTTGTCAGACAACTAAGCTTTCCACATAACATGGCTTGAAAAGATAACAAAAAGACATTGTTCTGAGGGCCACTGTAGGGCCACTGTAGGGCTGTTGGAGTAGTTAGATGGCTTTTCAGCAAACCCTTCCCAGTGAAGTCAATGAAGGAGCAACCATGACTGCAGATCAACTCTAATATCCAGAGAGCAGTCCCTCTGAGGCTTCATCAAGTCACAAGTGAAATGAGCTGGATGGGTCACAGCCTGAACTTTCCTGCAAAGCTCTTCATCCCATAGCCCTGAGCAGCACAGCTGAATCATCACCCAGAAGTGTATTCATCCAGCCAGTGTCCTGAGGATGCTTTACACAAAACCCATTGTGCAGGGAAATGAGCTAAGGGCACATATTGCCCTTAACTATTCTGCTGAGTCCCCTAAAATGTAGCCCAGAGAAAGTTCTGGGTTTCGTGTTCAATCCTGGATGTAAACAAAATGGGAAGAGCAACCTTGAGCAGTATGAGCAGGGTTCATTCTTGCTTCCCAGGTTCACAAGGTCCTAATACAAGAGCCCCATGGCCAACCATGGAATGGGCACACCTTGGAAGTACTCTCCTCCCAACCAGTATGGACAGCCCATCACCAGCACAAGAGATGTTCCTCCCAGTCCATTGGAACAGCCCAGCTGGTAGAAAGGAAAAGGGGTTGAATGTGGGGTGGGGGTGTGGGTTTGGAGGATTCCATGGAGCAGTCTCTATTGTAAATGCACTGTGGCAGATCTTTGCCCTTAAATGATTCCCTTCATCCAGGTGTTCGCTGGCAGCCAGTTGCAGGGCATCTGAGCTCTGAAATCTTTTATAGATTCTTCTTAATCATGGATCAGTGGCTAAAAAAAATATTTTTGATTAAACATCTAATGAAGCAAAGCTTTAGGTTGTTTTTTTTCTATCTGTGCTGGATGTTAATAACTGCTAATGCTTCTTTTTCTTTGAAACAAGAAGCAGCTAGAGGATTCATTAAAAAAAGTAATTGGCAGGGAAGGAATTAGGTCTGTGAATGCATCTTGTATCCCTAAGAAAACACAACACGATTAAAAGAAAAGTTGGGGGTGGGGGGCAGGGAGGAAGGGGCTTAGCATATGGGTGGAAGCAGCTGTTGGGTCTGTGCATAGAGTAACCATGGAAATGCCAAGATTCCCTGATTTTTCATGTACTTTACATGACTTTGTTCACTGAGAGATGATTGTCCTTGAATGCCCCACACTTGGCCTCTCCTTCCCTTGCTGTCCCCAGCTGACCCAGGCACAGGGTTACTCCAGAGTCACTCCTGCCCCACTCCAAATGCGGGCTGTGACTATGTGGGGTGCCAGGCTCAGCAGGGGACAGTGCTGGTGGTATGCAGGTTCCTCCTTCCAATGCCTGCTCCGGGATGCCTGTGGGAGATGCTGGTGGGGGGGAAGGCAGGGAGCAGAGGCTGGAAGAGAGAAGCTGCATGCTGCCACTGCTGCCCCTGGCTGAGCGTGGAGCCCTGCACAGCTGATCCTTGCTGTGTGGAGCTGAAGGGGGCAAGAGTGACTCTGGACCCCACACTGTCCTCGGGTCAGCTGGGTATAGTGACAGTGGTGTTGGCAGGGACCAGGTCCCCCCCTTAGTGCACCTGCTCCCTACCTGGCTCTCTGGTATTCTCTGCCAATGTGGGGGCTCCTTTCACCCTTTCCCCTACCCCCTCCATGGTCTAAGGGACAGAGTATCACACTGCCCTTTAAGAAATCCTGCATCTGTCCATAGGCGAACATGACTGGCAAGTGTTGCTAAGGACTGCTGACTGGTGGCCTCAGATAGAGCAGGCCTCCTCTCTCCCATCTGTGGGTTGGCTCCTTTTTCCATTTGTTGTACATGTAGCAAACCGGCAGAAAATCAGCCCCAAATCCACAATGCTTCCCCCTATTTTTCTATTGTTTTTTGAAAATATATATAAAGAACAAGTCAGCGCGTGAAGAACGCCCAAACATCCCACTTCCACCATTCAGGGGACATAAACCCCACTGATAGGGGTATCCGCGTATGTGCAGCTGACCTCAGCAACCTCTCTTTACTGGAAACTGTCAGAAATGAGGTGCATTGTTGCTATGCTGGAGCTGGGCGAGGAGTGTGTCTATATACTTGCATGCTGTTCCTCAGGATATCCTTCCAGCTATGATATCTTGCCAGTGACCATTTCTGGGGTCTGATCTCTGGGAGTAGATTGAAAGGGCAATGGGTATGTGTTCAGCTGCATAGAGAGATTTCCTCTATTCTCTTGCTTCCCTTTCTATGCTGGCAAAGGGATCTGCTGCTCCAGATCTTCTCCCGAATCTGTGTCTGTGCCTGAGGTAAACCACGATTCTACACAATAAATATGAGTATGCCCTCTGTTTCAGATCACCTGTTAGCGGACTCCTATATCGGACAGGAGGACTCCCCTGAGATGCAGCAGGCAGCTCAGAACAAGCGCAGACTCTCTGTCATCTCTGATGGCAAGTTTGAGAGGAGCTTCTCTGAGGAGCGGGCCGAGAAGATCCCAAGTGAGGGGCCAAAGCCACGTGTGTACACAATCTCTGGTGAGAGGCCGATGCTGTCGGACCATGAGAGTGACAGCATGGAACTGGTGGTGATGAAGGGCACCGGGCAAGAGGAGTGTCACCATGGCCAGCCCCTGCAGAGTGCTTGCAGCTCTCACAACATCAGCAGGCATTGCAAAGGTTGGGCAGGAAGTCGGCAGGGCTCCAAGGAATGCCCCAGCTGTGCTCGGCTGGCAGCCTCCTCCCAGCACTCCTTTGACCTGGAGCAGCATCAGTCCAACGAGACAGGGTGGCGTAGGAAAAAGCTGGAGAGGATGTATAGTGTTGATCGTGTGTCTGGTAAGTGAGTGAAGGGACTTTGTGTTCAAAGGGCGCTAAAGTTCCTACTGACAGAGGCCACTAATGGACAACACATGTCTCCTGGCTTGAGAAATGAATCTGCAGGGAATAGGCCCTTGTCTGGCGGACTTGGTATTTCCCAGGAAGTGCCTCACTAGCCTGTTGTACCTGCATTCTGTTGAAAGATAGTAGGCAGAGATCAGGCTTAGAAATAAGTCGGGAGTCTGTTTGGCTGCAAGAGCTAACGTCCCAAAATAGACCACTCACAGCATTATATGGTCCTTATGTAGCTGAGAGGAGTCCCAGTGTTGGCTCCGCTCCCACTTACCAACAGCACAGTAACAGATTCCACCAAGGTCCTTAAGGAAGCCCGTGGCATAACCACATAAGTGCTGCGTGGCAGTGTTATAAAGACGCTATACAATCCTATAGCATAATGCTGCCATGAGTGGAATAAAGCAGTTCAGTGTCACTTTACAAAGTGATACTGTTCTACAGATACTAGATAGAGCAATATGCCATTTCACTACTTCTTTGATCTGTGGTCCATTTTCTTTAATGGCACAAGTGTCTTCAGGGAAAGTAACTTTACAATTTCCTCATTTGAGGCTGAGAAATACCTGATTTCTTTAAAATCAAAAACTCATCAAACTTGTCATGTCAATTCATATATCATGTGTATTACGTATGATGCAACACAGGCACCTCTCTCTCCTTACCTCTATAGTCCACGCTATTAAGTTGATGCCTCACTGGCCGTAAAAGCTGTGACTTAATTGACCTGACCTTTTTTTTTAATAAAACACAAAAGACTTTAAGAGCCAGTTGTGAAATTAGCTATAAGAGGGTCACGTTTTCAACAAAAGATCAAATATGCCACAAAGCTTCTGGAGTTGTTTGTTCCCTGGATCACAGCAATATCTCTGTTTGTAGTGTGTTATGAAGTTTAGACTAGAAGCCATATTTACAATCCTGTCTAGCTAAAATTAGGCACTTAAATCCATATATAAACTATTCTAAAGGAAGTGTCCTGATTTTCAAAGGTGCAGAACAGCTACCAACACACCTTTCCAAATTGAAGCATTTGTATTTGGGTACCTCTCAAATGCATTTCAGTGTTTCACCTTAGACAACCAGACATGAACATTTTGCTGTAGTATATTATTTTGGTTTCTTCAATACAAAAAATGAGAGATTTTCAGCTTTCTTTCAGACGTGTGTCTGACTTATTATTGTCTTGCATGTAATGACAAGGTGGAAAGGTTTGTGTGAAAACACAAAAACAACAAAGCCTGGTATTTTTGTCATGGTGGGACCCCAAACTGTCTGTGTGATTCAGTCCTGTTGGGATAGCACCCTGAGTGCTTTTCTGATAAATGGCAGCCACAAGAACTTTGAGTTAGGAAGGTAGAAAATGTTGGATGTTAAAACTTTGTGTGTTTTCATATCCTTTTTTTTAACATTAAAGCAAATGCGCTTCATGCTAATGGAGCTTGCACAGATTAAGTGAAACAAAACCATGAGCAAGGGCCTTAAAATTGTAGATGGCACAATTCCACCTCTAGGATTTAACATCACTGGGCAAGAAAACACCAAGGCAAAGAAATGCCAGGGTGGGAGAATTCCATTCTCCATTTCTACCTTCTCAGGGCAACCCTTGGGTGCCTGAGCTTTTTGATGCATACTTTCAGCTGGGCAGTCTTATTCATGGGGGCAAGTTGCCTTTACTAAATGAAGGCCGCCCTTCTGAAAATGTACCTCCAAGGATGAGAAAGTGGAAGTAGACTTATTACTCAGAAGCATTGAGTATTGGGCCTGACTCTGCAAATGTTTGTGTTAATAGTCCATACTCATGTGAGAAGCCCTGTGAAAGTCAATCATATTCATGCAGAGAAGTAATGATAATTGTGTGAGGAAGGGATTGCAGGATCTGGCTCATCATCCTCAATAAAAGGAGCAATTTCTATCTGCTGATGTAAACTGCCTCATTATTGCTCATGTATCCTTTTGTTTATTGAAAGCAAGCTGACTCCTGACATTTCTTGCACTGTCTTACTACTGTCAGATAAAGATCAAAATCATTCATCCCTGCCATCTTCTACAATGTAATGACCTACTCATGTCCTCTATAGATAAGAGTCCCGTGACCAGTCACGCAACATGAAGTGCATGTCACCCTGTGCCCTTGTGTTAGACAGCTGCCAGCTGACCTATGAGATTCCTAGAACTCCTTATCTTATAGGAGAAAGATTCTTAATTGGCAATGTAATGCGCTTCCCAGATCAAATCCCGTTATGCATACCAGCACCATGTTCTTTATGTTTCTCTAGCCTACTGTAATTTCACAGTGGTGCCCTGGTGTTACTGCTTAAGGAAAACCAATGAAAAAGAGCAGATATGCAATAGACTGCAACAATTATTTCATGGCGAGTCATTCACTCACGGTGAGAAAAAAGGCTATTGGAACCTCTGGAATAGCAATGCAAAAAATACATTCCCTCATTTCCCCAAAGTCTCCTCTGCAGCATTGCTTGTGCCCTTCAGTGTATGGATTCCAAGTACAAATTATTGTGGCAGGATCGTCCTGCTCACTACCAGTGCAGTTAAACATAATCTAATCTGGGGTCTTACACTGAGCTCATCTCCATGGTATCTGAACACCATTCCAAGCTGTTGTCCCCTGTGCAGCTGCTGACATCATGCTATAGCCACCTGCTAGTTGACATAAAGTAAAAGAAATGTTGAGACATTTTAGGCAATGTGGCTGGCTAATGTACAGAACATCCATGCTCTAGAAGTGTCCTGCACGTGCCAAATGCAACTGCATCACCCCTTAAATAGTTCCCTAGGCATGTGATCTTCACCCCTCTTGCATCAGACATTAGCAACAGCAGGCTCAGCTCTAGGCATTTAGTAGGGGTTGATGACTAGTTGAATCCTTCAGCTGCCATTATAAGCTTCCAAGTGATCATTAATCTCCAGGAGAAGGCCTGTGCTTTGGTTGTTTTTTGTTTAGACATGTCATATGACAGATATTTACAGAAAAGAGGAGCAAGCCCCTACGCTCCCTGCATCGCAGATTATAAGAATGCCTCAGGAGAACGTTTATGCTTATTACACCAAGGCTTACCATACTGTATGAGCTCTGGAGGTTGAAACAGGTTGGGTTTTTACCAGGCAGGTATGTCGGATACTTCCATGCTGCTCTGGTGCCTCAGTCCTGATACGTAGTATTGTAGCTGTGGTGGTCCTGGTAATATGAGAGAAGCAGGGTTTCTCTCTTATTGGACAAATTTGATAGTTGGGAGAGATGTTAGACAAGTTTTTGTGCACAAAATGCCCTTCTTCAGGCCTGGAAAAGAAGCAGATACAATCTCAGCTAAATTATCAAACAAATCAGGCATCACCCCTGGCTTACAGGGACCACTCCATGGGGTGAGCATAAAATCACCTGCTTTCTATATCCAGGCTATTCACTGAAGTCTTGCCAGGTAGTGTTGATTGTTGCTCATAATTTTCCTGTCATGAATTTGAACCAGTGACCTGGAACTGAACAGCTCCAAAGGTCACCATCCATCAGTCCTCTGCGGTATCTATCCCTAAGACAGGGGTGGCCACTGGCCAACCTGTGGCTCTGGAGCTGCATGCAGTTCTTCTGAAGTTAATATGGGTCTCCTTGAATCTTTGCACAAGCACATGGTGACCAGCTGCCATAGCTGTTATGTCACGTCATGTGCTGGTAAAAAGATTCAAGGAGATGCATATTAACTTCTGAAGAGCCGCATGCGCCTCCAGAGCTGCAGGTTGGCTGCCCCTGTGGCCTAGGAGGTCTTTATGTAATCATGGTATAAAACAAAATTCTGACCTTCCCCCCACCAATTGATTGCTGAGGGTTCAAGGCTTTCAAATTGAGATACACTGCTAAAGATCTGTGCTCCATTTGCCAATCATTTCCTGTTTGCAGATGTAATTGCATTGTAATAAGGACTAGGCACTTGGTATGTTTGAAAACAACTTTATATTTAAAAAGAGATTTCCTAAAAGTTTCTACACGCAGGTCTTGATGTATTTGATTAGCTGAGAAAGGGAAATCAATTATCATGGCTTTCTAATTAATTGTTCATGGAACACTAATGTATGTAGACTGATGAAAAGCACAGTTTGCAGCCACATTTTTCATGCTTGCAATGAACTGGCATGACTAGATTGGTACCTTATCTGCAGTCTATCTACTTAATGATCTATATGGTAGCTAGATGGCTATCTATTTGTGCTTGCAGAGCAGATGGCAAGATGTCTGATTATTAATGGTCACACCCACAATGAATTGCAGGGGGATTCAAAATGCATGTGCAGTTTTTGTGGCCACATATGGTAATTATGCTCATGAAGATGAAAGTTGGGTTGATTGTTCTTGATAGCAGCACAGTCACGACAGTGTTGGTAGATGAAGCTAATGTTCTTGAAACACTAATTTGTGAAGTAAGATATAGGAGCAATAATGTCTGGCAAGGTTGCTATACAAGGTATTCATGGAATTTGGGATGGACAGAGTTGAAGACCCAGTGTCCTCAACTCCTGAGGCTCTAGCTCCATGCTACTAGTATAAATGTTTTCTTACCCAGTGGCTGGTGATTTTTTACCGGAGAGGTTACAGTAGGGAGTCCCTGTTAGGATATAAACTAATCTGTTCAGGACTAATATGCCCGGGGGGGTTCTGAGCCTTATAATCCATCAGTGTTCGGAATTTCATTCCAGCAGTCCTGCTCCCCACAAATTGCTCTCTCATATCCCTAATGCTGATAATTTTTCCCTCTAACTTTCCTGTCTCAAAATATCCTTCTCTCAGATGGCACTGTCTCTTTCCAGACTAGTAATATATAAGGCAGACACACCTGAAAAGATCTAGCACAGTCCATGGCTATGCGTATAGTTCAAACACAGCTGGTCTCCCATCTTACAGAAAGTGTAAGGTATCAGATGTTGATGTTGAAAAAATGAGTAAGCGGAGAAAGCTGAAGTGGGTGATTCTTTCCTATGAATGGACAGAAACTCACTGCCTCCAAATGGGGTCTGACTGTTGAGGATGGGTGCTAAGAGACTGGCTGTCTTGGTAAGTTGTCACCATCACCAGCTAGAATCATCTGATCTCTGTTTGTCTGCTGAATGCTCAGGTTTTGCTCTTTCTCCTTCCAGATGATGTCCCCATACGGACCTGGTTCCCCAAAGAGAACCTTTTCAGTTTTCAAACTGCTACTACAACTATGCAAGCGTAAGTGAAACTTCTGCTGCAGTTCCCACCACTTTTCTTATGCTTAGTGCGTGGTCCATACATGATTGCATCTTAGGGTTTCAAAGTCTTTGGCAATCAAGCTTCGTGGTATGGGGTGAGGGCAGTTCTGGTCCTTAACTCCTTCATTTGCTTAATTACTTCTTCATTTTCTCATTCACTGATTCAGACTCATTCTTCACTCATTCATTTGTCCTTGCTGATTCAGACTCATTCAGTCTGTCTCTTTATTAACTTCTTTCTTGATCAGCTCTCTGACTCCTTTTGTGCTCTGTCTGTTGGGCACGGTGTCCTGGCTTGTAGGTATGTGACTGCTTCTACAGGAATATCAGCCAGGCACTTTAGATTTGCTTCTGTTGTAGCTGCCACTTCAGGTGAGGCATGAAACCAGGAAAGTTGTACTCTCATCACTGTTGTAGAAGGCTCTGCACCCCATGTCCTCAGCCTGGATCTTGCAGTTGAAAGAGCAAATCAGACTAAAATGCTGAGAAGAAAGGTTGCATCTGAATTAGGAACAGCCTCATTTCCTTTCACCTGCACCATGACTCAGATACCCTGAGAGGAAACTGTTCCCAGGGGTCTGTATAGAGTGGGAATGTCTCATTTTGAGGCCTTAGTCCACTTGTTGCAAAACATTTTCTTGCCTGCTTAATGAAATCCCTGAAATGTTTCTTACTGGACCTAAATTACAACCATCGTCTCAAACTAATGACTTGTGATGGGAGGGAAACTGAGGGAGCACCTTCCCCAGTCTAATGCGTTTTTCCCTTCCACCTTATTCTGTCCTGCTCCCTTCCCCTTGGCACAGACCTTCTCTGTCTCTGCTGTCACCCTCTCCCCTGCTTCTCCTTACTGCTCCCTTCCCAACCTGACCTTCTCCCTCTGTCGTCCTCCCTGATCCTTCCTATGCCTCTGTACTGAAGGGTGGGGGCAGCTCTGAAAAGAAGTCAAAAGTTTTTCCTGGGTTAACCCTGAAGCCAAATTAGAAATATAAGAGTGCTACTCTTTCATGGCAAGAACAGCACAGGAGAAGCTAATTGCAGAGAAGTGAGAGAGGTCTGTATCGGAGAACAGTTTACATCTACCACCTCAGCTGGCAGTCAGCATCACCTGGCCACACATGAACCTCTGGAGGGGAAGCACGTCCTCGATGGAGCCATTTAACTAGAACTGTCCATGCATTCATGGCACAACCTGTTGGCCAGACTTGTGCTGAGGGGAGTAGTGTGAACACATTGAGGGCATCTGCATTCTCTGTCTGTGTCCTTGCTATGGTGCTCTCCTTATATACCCCTTTGCCCTCTTCCTCCTTAGTGAACCCTTTTTACAGATAAGGCAGTGTGTGACACTCACTAGTGCCACCTGCATCACATGTGGTTTCCAAAGACAGGCTGGCACTGTAAATAATAATTTAGATAGCCTGCCAGCCAGGCAGAGAGATCTATGTAAAGACCTAGGTGAAATGTCTTAAAGGATGATTTAATACAGTTTTGTTTTGCTGTGAGAGAGAGCTGTTGGTAACAAATCCTTGCACTGAGCTGTGTTTCACAGATTTAATTTACTAAACCAAAAGCCCGCAAAACAGCCCTCTACCTCTGGCCTCAGGGAATGCCCTCTGGTGTTCTCTACATTTTGTCACCCTTGTCATGTGAAGGATTTATCGCCAGGCCATATTCCAGGCATGGATATGGGATTAGACCTGTTGAAAATCAAAATGGACTCCTAAAAATGGAGCAGCTAGAGTCTGGATGTTAGCCAGATTGATGTGAGGAATGATGTCTTTGGGAGACTTTCTGTGTAAGAGCCGAAGGAAACAGAGCTATCTTTAACTCTGCTTCTTAAATCCCTGGAAAGCCTATGGAGATCTCTTTGAACCCCTAGCCTCTCTTTCCAAGGATAGATGTAAATCCACATCTTCTGCTCTTGTAGTCTGAGAGATTCAGAGGGCTGCCAGCTTCCTTTTTTCTGGAGACAATAGATGCTGTAGGCTCAGTTTATGGGACTTAGTCACTTTGAGGTGGAGTTGTCTGGGCAAACTTAAATCCCATTGTAGCCTAGCAGGCCACATGCTGGTATTACTTGCAGAAGTAAATCTGCAAGTGGGCTAAAGTGGGACTTGAGTTATGTGTAGGCCACATGCTGGTGCTCTGTCTAAAGGAAGCATCACCACATAGGTAAAAGTTTCATAATAAAGATCTGACATGGAGATAATTTGAATGGGACATTGTCTTCCACTCCATAAGAAATATTTGCTCCTTTGTAATGAAGATACATGCAACACAGAAGGCCTGGCAAGGGTAGTGCACTAATGAGCATCTCTTCTCTTTTCCTTTCTCTGCATCTCCTGGGATTTCTAGCATCTCGTAAGTACAGCCTTCATTTTCTGTTTCCCTGTTTGTCGGTGTCCCAGCCAAAACCCTTCCCTCACCTCAATGTTCACTAGGGCTTTTCCGATTCAAGGGCTGCGCAGCCAGCTTGCCAAAGGATTGATTACTGCACCTAGTATGTATATGAGGAACAGACTACAGCCGTGCTCATTTTCAACACGGAGACTACAGCTCCCAGCATGCTTATCTTCAACTTGATCCAGTCAAACAGAGGAATTGCACGCTGAACCTGTAGTCTCCAGGGTCCACACCTGGAGCAGATACCATCATTCATTCTGGGAGCCATATTCTGGCCACCTGTACTTGCTCCAGGAGCAGTTATTGATCTGCCTTCCTACAGCAGCTGTAAAGAAACAGTGCACAGTGGTTTGCTACCCCTTCCCTTCCCTTGCCCGTGACACGTAACGTTCTGTGTGGCCTCAGCCTCTCTCTTTCAGAGCCAGCTTGCTTTTGATGTGAGGGTGGCTCCTTTCTCTCTTTCTCTCTCTCTTGTCTAGTGAGAGCGTTCTCTCTTCTGTCTCTGTGTTTCATGTTGTCTCCAGTTCAAAGCTGTGTAGTTGGTTAATGGCTTAAAATGGTTTCCCAGGGCGTTCAGGGGCTACGCAGAGAGGAAGAGACGGAAACGAGAAAATGATTCTGCAGCTGTTATTCAGAGGTAGGGCCCGTTTTCTCGCACTGCCGTAACCTTGCCTGGTGTTGCATGGGCCTTTTGGGTGTCCTCAGTGACGCACGATGGCGTTGAACATGGTTGCCCATCGTTCACGTTGCTGTTCACCGGGGATGCTAGCAAAGGCCATGCAGACAATCTGCAGGTGAATGACGCTACCTTATGCAAGCTAGCCAGTCTCTGCCTTCTTAAAGAGACACTGTCAAGCATCTTAAGCTTCAAAGCAACATGCACAAGAGCTTAAGGCCCAGATGTGTAAAACGCAGATGCATGACTTTGCAGATGCAGTTGCTGTAACTAAATCTATTTCAGTAATCATGTATGCTGATGGCTAGGTAAATGTTTAACTAATAATTTGTGCGCACACTGTTCACATTTACACTTGCATTTCTAGATGTCCAGGCCTAAATTCAGTATTAGTATAGTATCTCTGGCTTGTAAAGATCTATTATCAAATCTTTCATTCCATCACTGAGGAGCGAACCCCCCCAACATGGTCTCATCTCTGTGCTGGCTTCACAGGTTCCACGATTTAGCCAGCACTGTAATCAGAACTGTTCTAACTTCAGAAACTCAGTATATTTTTTAGCAGCTGGATGAGCAAGAGAAGACAGTATGTTTGTGACACTGGTTAAAAACAGTTCTGTTCAAAGAGGGAGAAAGAGAAAATCAGTATTTCTACAACAGAAGGGGAAAAAGGTAACAGAGAGGAAGGTATCTCTGTTGTCCAAGGTATTTGTTCTTATCTACAATGGAGAAAAACAGGAACTAAAATTACAGTCCTATAAATGGCTAGACAGTGTCTCTTTAAAAAGAAAGTGACAGCTCAGGGTTATCTAGGAGATAAGTCTGTGTTAGAGAAGACAGGCTGGACAGTGTTCGCACAGCTGGGCAGCTTTGGCGCTGGGCACTTGCCATAGATATCCGCCCAAGTCCTCCTATGTCCTGCCCTGAATGGTTAGGTTGGAGTGTAAATATAGGACAGAGTAACATTATCCCTCATGTGAGCATGCTGCATGTCCCCTTACCTCTGATGGAGGGGATCAGGGCAGGACAAGGGTGTACACCTGTTTGCATTATCTCTTGTGGTAGGATTTGGTCATAATGAATATAAAGTGGATTCTTTAGTAAGGCAGCTGCAGGCAGGGGGACCCAATGGTTTTCTGTGGCTTTCTATAACCCAGGCTAACTGCTGGCTGCCTTGCACTTAAGGGGTCAAGTAGTGAGTGGTGAATTCTCTTCCCCCAATAAATGAGACATTTTCATCTCCTCTTCATCTCCGGCCCTTTCTATTTTGAGAAAGAGGCCTGGGCATTCAGCAATGTGATGGTACTGACCATACACATTAGATGCATGGGGGGGAAAACATTGCTTTGTTGCTGAGCATGCTCCTTGGCCCTGACTGTCACCTTGGAAAGTGGAGCTCTGGGACTGAGAGTCCTTCAGCAAGATGCTGCAGGTGAATGAATGGATCTGTGACAGTCGCACAGCTGAGAGCTGGGATTGGAGCATAGTGGTCCAGGCAGACAGGAGGTGCTACTGTGGTCTTTCTGAGATTCTGATATCTTCTAATGATTTTCCTAATCTCACCAATCTCTCTTCAAGAGATTAAAAATGATGCTGTTCAGAGCGGGAATTCATCAGTCTAGATAGACCTGCAAGCTGTGCAGGGTCAGAAATGGTACCCGGGCTTGGGCTGGTTCTGCCTCAAGCATCTTTGGGATGTGATGGGTACTCTGGAGATGGTGCAGTGGCAGCACGAGCTAGGGTGGCAAGTTAGTGTCTGTTCAGCAGTAGAAAGGGTATTTCCAAAGAGTAAGAATGAGTAGCTATTTCTTTCTGTTTTTAACCCAACTGGTGTTTGCTGGATTTTGGTGGATTGAGAGATTGTGGCAAATTAAAACATTGAATCGCATTGTGCTTGGTGGGTGCAGGCATCTCTCAGTTGCTGATGATTTACCCCAAGCCCTGCCCCCATTGCCAAGGAGTATGTGGGTCATCACAGTGCTCTTCCCAAACTCGTCACTTCTGTGATTTCTACTCCTCTGAGGGTTTCTGCCCTCAGGGGCTACACCTCCCCCCCACTTTCTTTGGTTCTTCAGCTGCTGCTTATGAGTAAGGGCAGACAGCAGATGTTAGAGCAGTACAGCTGCAAGAGACAGTAAGCGTGCAGTGACCCAGTCTGGAACCAGCACTTGTGAAATGGAGCCAAATGGTCTTTGGATGCAGAGGAGGTGCAGAGGCTAGTCAGTCTAATGACAACTTCCTTCAAGAGTGTTTCTTATTAGAGGGTCAGGTAAAGGAAGCAGGAGAAGGAATCCTTTTACTC
>NW_005842042.1:1057370-1078779 GCF_000455745.1 Alligator sinensis
TCTCTCCATGGGTTTTGCCCTGCTGAAACCTTCCTTCCAGCAGCTGGGGACTGACTGAGCTCTACTGAGATCCTATCAGTGCTGTTCTTAGCAGTGCACAGATGCTGTATCTTGAGAGCTGCCCAAAACTCTCGCTGTGGAGACAAGCCAAGCTCTCTTTGTAGTTTTCAGCACAGGGAAAATGCACTCTCCCACTGCACAGACCATCTCCTTTGCAGGAGGCCAATCTATGAAGAACAGAACATATGACAAGGACAGGTTTTGTTACAAACACATGGCTGAAGTCCCAAGTTGATTGCAGTGGTCTGGGCAGTTAAGATTAGCACTGAGTGTTTCTGATAGGAGTTAGGGGAGTGCAGATGTTTGCATAATAACATTGTAGAGTTGCGGGTTGCCTTTTGCTGAGTTCCCTCTGAGGCATATGCCTGTTTTCCTAGAAAATTGCTTTGCTTAAGTTAAACTTGCAATGAGACTTCACACCTCAGGGCATTAGCCAGTGATCATGTAGACCGCCAGAAAGGACCCCTTCTAGCTCCACACACACTTCATACAGAACACTGCACAGGTCAAATGCAGTGTGGGTTTATAAAACACCAAGTTTAGGTCAAAACTGGGGATAGGATGCCTGTCTAAAGGTGCCACTTGTTTTATGCACTATGGAGAATACAGTGAATATTATGGCATTCTGGTGAAGTTCTGTCAAATGTCATAAATTGTGCAAGCACAGAGATTAGTTTGTTTTAGAGGGATTCTCAGCCCCACCTTGACTGTTTGCTTGTACTTTTTCATTTCAGATAGCTGGATCTGAACAATGATTTCCATGTCTACACTGGATGTGGTTGTGCAATGTAGAGATACCGTAGCTAGGTCCAAGTGGGATAGCAGGGTTTTTTGGAAGTAGTCTATGTATGGGACCACAGAACTTCACCAGGGATAATTTACTCAGCTTCTCTGTGATTGTTAGTGTGGTGAGACTGCTCCTTATAAGTGAGCAAACTTTGGTATCCCTGTTCAGTGTTGTAAGGAAATACCCAGCAGAGGGGAGCATCAGCTTCATGAGGAATCCAGGTGCAGGTATCCCTTATAATCATTGGTGTGAGAGCTGGGTCTGAGGGGGAGCTGCACTGCAGAGATGGGCTGCTCTAATTTAACTGAGGATCAAAGTGAAGTCAAACAGAAGCATTTTTTGATGCAGTCCTCCCTATTGTCCATCCTCATGCCTCCCTTTCTGTGGATAAGATGCTCCATCTCTTGGACTTCTTTGGGTCAAGCATTGAAAGACTGGATAGGTGCTGTCTTGGCAAGTGGCTGTGAGCCTGCATGAGTCCACATCAACCTCAAGGAGCCTGGAGTTGATGTAACCAACACTCAGAGAGGGCTGGAAAGGACTCCTATCTGTATTTGGCCCTGTCTTGGGCAGAGCTGCTGACAGGCAGAGTCTGTTTTGTACAGAATTGAGTATGGGGGATAGTAGCCAGATATTAAGATCCTAACAGATCCCTCTGTGGGTAGATACTGCCCCTGTATACTTGCCAGTCCCTCCATTTGGATCCCAGGGAGGAAGGTACATGTTCAGAGGCACTGTTAGTCAGATTAGTAAAACACTTGCTTCTGGGGAGCATTCCTGTTTCACTGGCCAGTGGAAGCCAACAGTGGAAAGGACTGGTGTGATCTCTTCTAGCCTTTTCCTGTAGGGACCAGGACAGGATCCTTCCTGCTAGTTGCTAAGTCAATAACATCAGCAAACACGAACAATAGCAGTGTCTAAGACTACGCTCTAGAAATGGGCAGAGCTATGAGCACGGTGCAGGCATGTAGTGCAAGCATGGCAGGGGCAAGAAGCATCTCCACATTTGTATGGCAACGTCTGTGGCAGAGGAGGAAGTGAGTGGTTGCATCTGCTCTCCATAAGGACGGGATGAGTAGCCAGTTTCGCAGGCAGTAGTCTCTTTGGCTGCCCTTAATTGGCTGCCATAAGATGGAAGTAGAGTCGAAGCAACAAATCAAAGGAAGATGAATGAGGATGGTTGATAAACAGGAGCACAGTGACACCGGCACTGCAGCCCACCAGAAGTTCAAACACAGCCACATCCCCTAGTTGGCAAATACCCCCTGCCCCTGCCGCTGACCAAATGCAGCTAGAGTTGCTCCGGGAGTTTTGCTGAGCTTTGTGCCTCTGGATATAAATGCCTGGAAGGAAGGAAAGGATCTTCCTATTCTCCCTCCACCAACTTGCTGTTCCTTCTTGGGCCTGATTGTTGCTTAACACAGTTCTTATTAGAAGTTTGCTTTTGCTTTTTTTCCCCAGGAACTTTCGGAAGCATTTGCGCATGGTCGGGAGCCGACGGGTGAAAGCACAAAGTAAGTGAGAACCCATAAGGCCTGGCTGTGTGAGGTGGAGGTCCTAGGCAGGGGCGGGCAATTATTTTGGGCAGAGGGCCACTTACTGAGTTTTGGCAAGCCATCAAGGCTTGCCCAGGGCAGTTAAATATTAATTTTCTAAATTTTTTAGGGGCCTCGCAGACTGGGTAGAATGGACTGGTGGGCCGCATCTGGCCCCCGGGCCGCATATTGCCCACCCCTGTCATAGGGGGAATGCTGATGGGATATTGGGTGTCAGTCATGTCAAAGGGTGAAAGCTGATGGAGCATGAGGATGGGACGCCCTCTGGAATTACACATTATTTTCATTCTCTTTCACTACATCTCTCACCCTGTTCCCTGCCTCCTGTCTAGCTCTGCCATTGCTGCTTGCCTTCAGACTCCAGCAGCTGGGAAGTCTGAGAGGTCAAGCTCACACCATTAACACCCCCCTGACATTTATAATTTAAGGTCTGCTCAGAATGAATCACTGCTCTGAGTTGAGCATGCATTTCTCATACTGCCTCTCCTTTCTTACACCCTTTGGGCATGTTGCCTTTTGAAGTGCCCTCATTGACATCTGAGTAAGTTTCCACTCAAGCTTTACAGGGTTCACCTCCTCTTGGGGCTGTTGTTCCAGGCTGTCTGCAGGCTCAGGCAGACCTCCCTGTACTGGTAACACTTGGGTCATGTTTTCAGGGTTTGCTTCATACCTATAACTAGCAGCTTTTATTTGCAAATGAAATGTGAGGCTACAAAACAACTGAGCAGTTAGTATGTACCTCTCATCCGTACTCCCAGCTAGTCCTTCACATCCTCTGTGTGGATGTTTGGCTCAGGTACTCCTTCACATACCCATTGGGGGTGCACCCCACATTTGGGTACAAAATGCAGCAAAGGGCAAGGTGTTTCTCAGATTCTCCTGGTGCAGCTTCTCACTGAATCCCTGTGCATCCAACAAAAGACCTCGTTCCTGGATACCTCTCCATACATTTTTGGAGGAACTGGGGTTAGAACGTTAGTCCTCCACTGCTGAAATGACCTGACTCGACCACTCGAGTTAATGCAGGTTTCCCTGAGTCGGTAGCGGCAGTGAGTTCCACGTCACCACGCAGTGTTAGCCACCCAGGATTGGAGCTGATGAGTTTTTGATTAAATGAACTGTTGGGAAATTCCATTTTGTTGAGCCTGAAATGTTTTGTTGGAAAACTTTTGAACTTGTTATGCTTGCACCAAATTGAAGGCAGGAATCCACAATCCTGGATTCCTGTGTTTCTGGTAGCGAGCCCCGAGACCAGGGACCTGTATTGGCAAGGACTGAAGCTATGTGGCAGACCTGCCGAGTGGGTTGATAACTTGGGAGTTCTGGGTCTGCAGTGCTTGGGCAAACCGGATGGACTGTCCCAGGGAGAAAGACCATGTCAGAGGGGTCTGCAGTGCATCTGGACTTGCCAGAGTTTCCAGGCTCTCTGCCAGAGCTGGGAACCCAAAAGCCTTGGGAGCCCCAGCTCTAACCAGAGCTCACTTACTGGTTCCTTGGCAGGATCCAACACTTGCCAACATAGCAGTTGTGCCTGAAAATGGGCACCACTGCTGGCAGCGAGGTAGAAGATGTACCTTTTTTTATCATGTGGGGCAGACTCATGCTTGTCAAGTGGAAGACCACCTATGTGAGGGAGTTTCAGCAATATTTAGCTTTGATGGGAACCTACTGGGTGTGTTGTGTTGCTGACAGTGGCAGTGACAGTGACTTTAGAATCTGTTAATATCCTGGTTTGGTTTTATCCTAGCATTTGCTGAACGGCGTGAGAGAAGCTTCAGCAGGTCCTGGAGCGACCCGACTCCTGTCAAAGCTGATTCCTTCCATGATTCTCGAGAAAGTGAGTTTTGAGTCTTTTGAGCTTCCTTCCATGGCCAAAGCTGCCCGCTGAGGCATTGATTGGAATCTCATTGGTGTGACTTGTCAGTGTCTTCTGTCTCCCTTTAGCTTTCCCAGAGCTAAGCAGATAACACATCATACATGCACATGCATTCTGACCTTGTGTTACCCTGTAGCTGCAGAATGATTGCCCAGCAAAATAGCTTCCATATGCCTCTATAGACTTGTCACCCCTTCTTTTATCCCATGGAACTAAGTGCACTGCACTGACTTAACACACACGGTCTGTCAGGACTTCAAGGGGTACATCAATCACAGTAGGGTCATGCTGGGGCTCTTCATTGTGCACTGTTATACAAGGGCCCAGGAGCTATCATCAACGTTTCCCAGGCTCCAGTGAGGGCTGGATTATGCTTTAAATTAATTAAACTGAAAAGGTCAGCCTAACACCCCGTAAATAAGCCAAGAATCAAGTCTTTATAAGCCTAATGGGCACAGTATTGTGAGTGGGGGAGAAGGAAGGTCCAAAACATGACCCGATTGTTCCATGACAGCCTAAATTTCTCCCCTGCCCTTAGATAACCTAGAGACTAATAGGAAGATGCACATAAATAGTGTGTGTTCTTGTCTGTGCCTAGCATGAGATCCAGCACTGACCACTGACCCTGGATTCTCGAAGTGCACAGAATGGGGCTTGTCTTGCTTAGTTCTCATACACGAATCGCTGACTTCAGGAAACCCTTCATTCCATGGCTAGCTCCTCTTGCTCAGTTATTTTGAAGTTCATTTTTCTCCATGAAGCATCAATCAGGCAAGGTAGCAAATCCTGGCCAAACATTGTTGAGCTGCAGTGCTTTGTGTACCAGTCCTCACGCCACATCGCTTCTGGTGCAGCACCGGTTCTTTCTGTGAGGCCAGAGTTCTCTGGGTTTGTCTTCTGAATGGCTGTAAAGGGATGGGACATAACAGGTTAGCAGGTCCTAATAGTCCTGTGCCTTCATTTCACCTGCCAATAAATTCTAATCCTAGTGAGCCACATTCCCCACAACCCCCTGCAGCTCACCCATTTCAGACCCCATCATCTCTTCCATGACAGGCTGTTCTCTGTGGATCTGAGAGTGATGTTTAATGCTGAGTACTCAGGAGTGACTAAATAACTGGAAAGTGCTACCATCACACTTTGAAACAAGGTGGCTGTGTGCATAATTGTTCTTCCCTAGATTATCTGTCTGCTTAAACATCAGTCAGCTTTGAAGGTCAGGTGTGAAGCTCTGGAACCACTGGTGACCCTTTTGGCTTGATTTGTGGGTGAAGGCTGAATGTCTAATAGCACTTGACCCAGTTAACAACTTAGTCACCCTCTCCAGAGCTGGAGAAAGCAAGGAGCCCGGTGGCTTGGTGTCCATTGTAACGCTCCTCTAATGCTGTCTCCTGGCAGGCCATGATCTCCAGGACTCCTGCTGTGCTCTGGAGGATGAATTTGACTTGAACTGGGAAGCAGAGAAGGAGCTTGAAGCTGCGGCATGTGATGGAGAGGACTTTGTTCCACCAAAAATAATGGTAAGGGCTCTTCCCCTCCACCCTCAAGTCTACCTCCCCACCACACATCTTTACCTGTTCTGTGACTAACTCATCTTTTTTTCCACCGTTGCTGCTCTGAGGACACAAACAGGTGAAGAGTAGACCCCTCAGTCACCCCCGCACGTCCTCAGAGCACAGGCAGGGTCACTGTGGCCTTCTACTGCATCAGTGCTGCATCCGGGGGAGGAGAGCTCACCCACCCACCCGAGCCTCGTGGTACAGTCCAGACCCAGAGGTTCACCAGTCCACCTGCTCCAGATTTGTTCCCAGCACTTACTTTTGGACCTGCCAGAGATTGAGGTCTCAAGAGGGGATACTGGGGAGAAATTCAAAGCAACCTTGTGGCTTAACTTCCAGCTCTGGAGGTTATCAGCAGACTTGGGTGGATGGGGTGAGCTCAGAACCATCCTCCCCAGGGCCTGCCATTGATGTGTAGAGACAAGCCTTCAGAGGCCAAGGGAAGTATCACTTGGACTCCAGGACCTGGATTATAAAGATATATAAAAAGGAGATAGCCAAGCTTGACTGTGAGATCCTAGGGAAACTGTGCAAGGCTGGCCATTAGGAATCCCTCCTTTCCATCATTTTACTTGTAAACTGAGTGTGTTTGCCCTGGAGTCCCTGGGAAATGATAAGCACACAGCTTGATAAGGTCCGTTATGCTCTTTAAACTGTTTTTGTAGCCCAGACCCTTTCAGCCTTTTTTCCTATTGTCTCTAGTTAGCCCCCTGTATAATCTTTATAAATCCTGATGTACCCACTCAGGCAAACTCCCATTGACCATGCAACCATCGAGACCATGCATACACAGAATGCAAATTGTGAGCTCGACAGTTGAACAGAGGTGGCTTCTGGGGCAGTAAGATTGCTAAGCCATGACCAGTGCCTCATCTGGACTGGTCCTGGCTTGGGTACTGTCTTCAGATTGCTGAGATATGGACTGTGGAGGCTAATGGAGGTTGCCCTTTCTTTATATTCCTTCCCTGTATTCTTTCCGTAGCATCCCCACAGCAATGCAGGTAGATTTTCCCCCTGCATGTGGCGTTGGAGGTGAAGCAGCCTGCTTTTCTATTTTATAACTGCAGTTACAGTTTATCATGTCAGCAGCATTTTGTCGAGGAGACAGATCAGTGGAGCCTGATCTTCCTCTTACTTGAAATCATGGTGTAAATGAGGAGAGAATGGAGCTGTGCTAGCAGAGCCGTGATGCAGTGAGACGCGCTTTGGCTGACAACAGGAGGATTCATTTTATTACAAACGCAGTAGCGGCAAAGATCATACTGACATTTTGTCCCTTCACATTCATGCCTGCTGATGCCACAAATGGCCCGTGACAGGCAGGAAATTAACTGTGTTCTCCCACTCTGCTGGTGAGTCCCACCAGTGCCCCCGCTCAGCTTGGTGACTGGGCTGATGCTTCAGCTGTGCTCCAGGCACTTGGTAAACATTTGCCAGGTGCAGCTGACTTGCTCCCTCTATTGTTGCCCATGCTTGGCTTGCTCAGCTTTAACACACTCAGCTCCCTTGATATAGCAGGGATGCAGAAGAGCAGGTTGGGAGCGGGGAGGTTTGGTGACGTGCAGCTGCTGAAGCTGACTAGAAAGAGGCACAGCAGGAGCAGAATGGGCCTCACAGGAGAATGACCAGAATCTTTCTGTTCACTGGATCATTAGATTTACTGACAAGCAGCTGTGCGCGAGTGTGAATAGAGGTGGAGATGGGGGTCTTAGCTTTCCCCTATTACCCATTATTCAGCTTGCCTTGGGGGCCTAATTAATGCCATGACAGGACCTGGCCTATAAACAAAGGCTTGTGCTGCACCCCTGACTTTACTGCACAAAGTGCTTGGGTTCCTTAAACTCTGCCTCTATTTTCTACCACCTCCCAATTGGTTTCCATGCCTGAGGAAGAAAAGGGTAGAAATATAGCCTCTTTAAACAGGTTATTTCTAATCCCCAAAGAAATGTTTGTTTTGGGTGACCAAGGAGACATCGTACGTAATACGGATGTAGACAGCCCACTTCCCAGAATGAAGTGCCTGCTTATGGTTCCTTTGTGCCTCTGCTCCTGTTTCACCTTATGACCCATTTGCACTTCTTATTTCCTCCTCAGCTCATTTCTTCCAAAGTCCCGAAAGCCGAGTACATCCCGACAATCATCCGCAGGGATGACCCCTCCATCATCCCTATTCTCTATGTGAGTATTTCTGCTCTCTACATGCTGTTCAGGTATCAAAACACTAGGGTGGCTCACAAGTGAAAATGAATGTTGTGATTCAATCCTGGTGCCTAGTGGGCTTTATAATGTCTCAGAAAAACCAGCGCACCATTTGGCACAGAAGACAAATAGCTGCTCAAGAGAGACCCAGCATTAAGTCAGACTCATTGGCAGAGCCCCGTGGGGAGCCCAGAATTGGAAAGTCTTGTAATTTATGAAGTATGGGTTCATCTGTATACACAAATGTTAAACCACAGGAGCTCCATCTCAGTAAATATTGTTCTGGAGCCCTGGCTGTGTGCTGTGTGCCACTCTTACTATCTTCTGTTTATATTCACATGGGGCATGGCTACACAATCAAATTACTGAGAGGTGAGATAAGGTGTAAATTTACAGTGCATCAGATACTCTGTGGTAAGTACTTATGCACACACAGGTGCCCCACAAAATATGTGAAGTAGCTTGCTCCTCAGTAAGTCAGTGGAATAGCAGGTGTGTTGTTAATTCACACCGGAGCTCAGCTGGTGGTAATTTGTTTATGTAGCCAGAGCTTTAGCTTTGCAAGTGAATTTGTTGCTGTGCGAACTCAAGGTTTCTACTCCCGGAGCATTTGCAGTGAAAGCTGAGTTCCGCTGCCCCTCTTTACCAGGGTAGTTCACGAGAGCCTCAATCAAGTCTGGGGCCTTATTGTAACATGGCCCCACTCCTCCTTTTTTTGGTTAAAGGGTGTTTATAATACAGCATAACCTCATAAATCCAGATATAAAAAATCCAGAATTCTCAAAAATCCGGCACTTTTTAAAAATACACTACATCAGGGAGTAGCAGCAGCCGGTCCCGCAGCAGAGGGGGAAGCTTGCACGTGGTGGCTGCCTCTGCCTTCCACCTCTCTGTGTTGCTGCTCCACGACCGGCCGCCGCTCTGGTTTCAGAAATCCAGAATTTTCAAATTTCCGTCAGGTGCTTGGTCCCAAGCATGCTGGATTTATGGGGTTATGTTGTATGTAACATTATTTAGCTGTATAGGACCCTGGCTACATGTCTGCTTGGAGATATGAGGTGGCTGATGAAATAGAGGCTGGGGCTCACCATGCTACAAACTGTAACTGGTTTTGAGGGCGCTCTGCCTAGGTCCCTGGGCTTGGCAGGCATTTCTGTCATGTTGAGTGAGGCCACCCAATTTGTCTAATTGACCTCCACCTTATTTGTTTACCCCTTAGTGAAATACTGCTCAGTGTTGCATGAAAAGAGATGACAAGTAATTAAAATGTGGTTGAAATGTCCTTCTTGTTCATTTCTAGGATCATGAACACGCCACCTTTGAAGACATTCTTGGTATGCTTTGGGGTTTTTTTCGCCCTCTTCTTCACATAGCACTTTCCATCAGTAGAGCTCAGACTGCTTTACAGAGGAGTGTAGTATCATTATCCCTCTTTTATAGATGGAGAAGCTGAGGTACAGGGAAGTCATCTTGTAGGCCACTGACAAAATTGGGAATAGGGCCCAAGTCGCCCGAGTCCTGGCGCGGTGCTTCTAATGACTCAGGCTCATTATACGAGGTTCCATTCTGCTCTTCCTGCTTTGTAAATCCTGCGCTGGCTTTCTGATTTGCAAGGCTACAAAACATGGGGCTGATTCAAAATCAGCCTGAAATGGAGGTCCTTAGCACCACTCAGATTCAGGTCATGATGCCTTACTATATAGATGCAGGTGAATGCTAGTGAATATATCTTCTGTAGAGGAGCCACAGTGTGTAGACACAAGTGAGTGTTCATGACTGTATCTTGTGTATCTTTTCCATTTTCTATTTGGGTCACTCACTGGTACTGTTCCTACTTTTCTACAGAGGAAATAGAGAAGAAGCTGAACATTTATCGGAAGGGCTGCAAAATCTGGAAGATGCTGATTTTCTGTCAGGTACATGAAAGCATTGATGCCCTTGGCACTTTGTTAAAAAACAGTGTTTTCTACAGGGACAAATTAACTACAGAAAACAATATTCTAAAGCCAGTCTGCACCAGGTTTTATTAAAGTAATCACATCTATCCAATTCCCATTTCACATCCATCGACCAGCGAATGTCCTCAGCTCACTATGATGGCAGCAGAGAAAATTTGTCTTAGCGCAGCAAAAGCTTAGGCATTGGAAGCTTTTCATCTTCTTTCAAGAAAGCCCTTGCAAGCTGACCTCCGAGAAGGCCTCCTGAGGAAGCTCACAGAAAAAGGAGCAAGTATTTAGAGTCTGATAGTTATTTATTGTTTTCATAAAGCTTCCTGCAGTTTGCTTTCATACAGGAACAGAGAAATACTGAATCAGGCAGGGGTCCATCTAGCCCAATAGGGTGGTTCTGGGCATGGCCAGATGCAGATGCTCCAGAGGGCATTAGAGGAAGCCTTGATAAGCAGTTATGGAATGACTCGTTTAAATGGACAGATAAAGGGTGAGATTCCTCTTAGCCTTCATTCAGGTACTCAGTTAGGAGTGGGAAGCTATAAGGAAGCCTTCCCCTTTCCATGTGGCTTCTGTAAGAGCTGAGTAGGATTGTAGACCCCATACTCTGGAGCACAAGGGCTGTTTCCCAAGGGTGCTTCATGCCTTGGGGAAGGAGGGGGAGGAAAAAGCAAAGCGTAGGTTGAGACATTGTTCCACCTCCAGCTGTGTGCGAGTGGGACCTGGTCCCCCTCTCAGGGAGAAGTCCCTCTGGTGGTGCACATGGAAGAGAAGGGCACATTATATATAATACCCTGAAGCTGTTTTTTTCACGTTTTATTCAGCTGTTGGTCAAAGGTCTGTCCTCAGCGGCCCTTCAGGCTGGCATGGTAAAGCATACAACAGAGTGAGGCAGCTAGCTTTCCACTATGTTCAGTTGCCTTTAACTCTCCAGACTGGTTAGCCATGCACTCATTTTGGCTGAGTCAGCTGGGGGCTCCTTGAACACAAATCCAGAACAAGACTCAAACTTGCACTTCTGGCTCCTCAGTGAGATACCTGAATTACTCTGCTGTTACCCATGCCTCAGCTGTTACTTGAGAAAGTTGCCATTCAAATCAGTAGCAATAATTCCTGACTAAGGACAGAGCAAAAATGGCATGGAGAGTATAGGGTGTTAATGTTTATTATTTGTTATCTGGAAACAGCTATAATCCAAATCATGAGTCCTGACCAATGTATTTTCAAACTACTAACCAGTGGGTTACTTCCAGAGACTCCTGGTCAACTCCTAGTAATTAGAGGGTAGTAACCAATGGTTCAGTGTCTAGTTGGCAGCTCGTATCAAATGGAGTGCCCCAGGGGTTGGTCCTGGGGCCAGTTTTGTTCAGTGTCTTCATCAATGACCTGGAAGATGGCATAGAGCGCACCCTCGGCAAGTTTGCAGATGACACTGAGTTGGAGGGGGTAGTAGATACGTGGGAGGGTCAGGTTAGAATTCAGAGTGACTCAGACAAATTGGAGGATTGGGCCACAAGGAATTTTATGAGGTTCAACAAAGACAAGTGGAGAGCCCTGCACTTCAGACAAAACAATCCCATGCACCAGTGCAGGCTGGGGGCTGACTGACTGGGCAGCAGCTCTGCAGAAAAGGACCTGGGGGTTACAGTGGACAATAAGCTGAACATTTGCTAGCAGTGTGCCCTTGTTGCAAGGAAGGCTAATGGTATACTTGGCTGCATTGGTAGGTGTGTTGCCAGCTGGTCCAGGGAAGTGATTATTCCCCTCTATTCAGCACTGATGAGGCCACATCTGGGCCCCACACTACCAAAAAGTTGTGGATAAATTGGAGAGAGTCCAGCGGAGGACAACAAAAATGGTTCGGGGCTGGCGGACATGACTTATGAGGAGAGGCTGAGTGAACAGGGCTTAGTTAGTCTAGTGAAGAGAAGACTGAGAGAGGATTTAATAGCAGCCTTCAACTACCTGAAGGGAGGTTTGAAAGAAGATGGAGCTAGACTATTCTTAGTGTTGGCAGATGACAGAACAAGGAGCAATGGTCTCAAGTTGCAGCAAGGGAAGTTTAGGTTAGATATTAGGAAGAATTTTCTCAGTAGGAGGATAGTAAAACACTGGAAGAGGTTACCTAGAGAGGTGATGGAATCTTTATGCTTGGAGGTTTTTAAGACCCGGCTAGACAAAGCTTTTGCTGGGATGATCTAGTTGGGGATGGTCCTGCTCTGAGCAGGGGGTTGGACAAGATGACCTCCTGAGATCCCTTCCAACCCTAATTTTCTATGATTCTAGCTCTTTTCCCCCCCTCTTTGGAGAGCCCCATTGTTCATTCCTTTGTCTGGGGCAAGGTCAACCTGCTGCAGGACTTTGTGTCAGCTGCAGAATGGAGAGCCCATTGTATCTGCTCTGCCCTCCCAAGGGGCATCTCAAAACAGTTGTATAGAACTCTAGATATGAGAGTGAGATGCACACACACACACATACACACACACACATACACACACACGGCTTGTTCAATTTTCTGGGATCAGGGTAGTTTGCTATGTCTACCTTTATCCTTGCAGGGAGGTCCTGGCCACTTATACTTGTTGAAAAACAAAGTTGCCACCTTTGCCAAAGTGGAGAAGGAGGAAGATATGATCCTGTGAGTTGCTTTATGACTTTCCATGCTTGTGTTGAAGTGTCTCTGATCTGTTTGCATGGTAATACCAAGGGAGTTGGTGCTGGCTCAGCTTAAGTCCTGCCTGTTGGTAGTGTTTGCCTGGGCCCTTAATTACTACACTTGAACCACCAAAATCTCAGTAAACAGCCTTGTACCTAAACAATGAGGTTGTCAAGGAACCAGTCACTGTCACTTTTTATGGCTTTATCTGAAGTTCTTGGGTGAAGCCTTGCAAAGAAGTTTGTATAGCCTCACTCTCCAAAACTCATGGGTCTAACGTGAGCTATGCAGAATCTATGTTGGGAGGGGGGAGATTGAAGGAAATGGATGAATGGGGAAATAATTAAAATAAACTAACTTCAGACAAAAAATGAAATGAAAAAGACTTGTAATCAGTCTTGAGGAACAATGAGCATGGCTGCATTGTCCTGTGTAATGGAGGCAGAGATTCTGGGTGTAGAAGTTTTCTGGGGGAAAATGCCAATTCTTGCCACAAGTGACTAATTCCACAAGCTTTGCTCTGGGAACTCTGCACTGCAGCTGATCCAGAGCAATAGACTGCAAGTGTATGCAGGTGCTCTCTTCCACTGCAGGCAAGTGACACCCAATTTATGGATGGGGGGCAGCACAGGCATATAGGGTTTCTTGTGAGAAATCTTACAAAATAGCTTAGGAGGTGAAGGGGTTGGGTACCTTGCAGGGTTGGCCCTACCTTGGCCTCCCTAGGGCTGGGCTAGTTTCTGGGCACTGTGCACACGTGTATTTAGATGATCATGCACAAAGGAGATGGATGAAAATGCTTACCAGATTTACTTGATTCTAAGACGAGGTGTTTTTTTTAATTAGCACGAGGAAAAAAGACCCTTGTCTTATAATCGCGTACAAGGAAATTTCACTAAATACATTGCCTATCATTAAACTGCTGCCAAATGCACCATGTGTTCAGCAATGGAAACCAACTATAAAGTTGAGTAAATGCAGCTAAAACTGAGCATCACTATAAAAATACATTTTTTTAATATTTCATTTCAAGGGACATATTGGTTTCAGATTGTTAGGCAAAGCGCAATAATCAAGTTCCAAATTTCAACTGATCAGAGCTCAGTCATTCAAGTCTGTGGCTCTACCATTGCTCTCTGTCGCCTCCCCTCTCAGCCTGGCACATATGTTTAGTGTGGCCACACCCTGTGTGGTGACCCCACAGCTCAGCGGTGCTCAGTATGTGTATATGCTCCAGATACCTTTGTGGGGTGTATCTGGAGTATAGACGCATACAAGGAGAGGGCCACCCCACACTAATCGTATGTGCCAGTCTGAGAGAGGGCATAACAGAGGGATTTGGGGTGAACTGTATGCATGTCATGGTTTACCATAGCTTGAAATGCTGTTGACTCTAATGAAGCCCAGCCCAGTGAACTGTGTGTTAAATCACGAACCTTTTGGCTTTGAACTAATGGATGCCTGCCATGATTTTGAGAATATCTGAAGCCCCAGGCTGAAGGGTATGGGAGATAGGATATTTGCCAGCGGTAGCACTGCAAAGACTTGAATGACTGAGCTCTGCTTAGTGGATAGAATTTGGAACTGATTTGTCTAATTTGGCCCGAGACATGAAATATATATATATATATACACACACACACACACACTTGTGCTAAAACTTGCAGGAACTTGAATAAAGATGACATGCATCAGTTCTGGATGAACTAAGTCTGTGGGTGCTACATGCAAATTGCTACAGTCATGTTTAATTTCAAGGTCATTGTCTTCAAATTTGCTCCTCACTTTCACATGCTCAGAGAGAGCAGGGTCTGACAGCAAGGAAAAGGGGAAGCGGTTACCAAGGGAAAAAGTTGGGGGGAAGCAAAGAGGCTATTTGATCTCCCAGATTTATTTTCCCTGCTGTAGCAGTGGAAAGAGGACCAGTTCAAGACAAACCAATAATTACGTTCTGTACCTGTAAAATTATAATATATTTATAAATTTTCCATATATAGAATCTAATTATTGGGTGGTCACCTTATAATCAGGGTTGTCTTATAGTTGAATAAATATGGTATTTTGTTTCCTTATATTTCTTCTAGCTTCTGGAAGAAGCTAAGCCGACTGATGAGCAAAATCAACCCTGAGCCAAATCTCATTCACATCATGGGCTGCTACGTTCTGGGAAACCCCAATGGGGAGAAGGTAAGGGCTCCCTGGGGCACCGTTGGGGGCTCTCAGTGGATGAATCTACTGCAGTGTCACAGAGCCCAGCACCTTGGTTGAATGCCTTCTCCTCTCACAGTAAGGGCTGGGGTGCTCTCTTTACAGTCCCACTTCTCTAAGGATTTAGGCCCGTCAGTCTCACCTCAATCCTGGGGAAACTCTTTGAGAAGATCATCAAGGAGCACATTTGTGATGGGCCGGCATCAGAAATGATGCTCAGGGGCAATCAGCATGGATTTATTAGGGGGAGATCATGTCAGAACAACCTGATTGCCTTTTATGATCAGGTCACAAAGGCCATGGACGCAGGTGTCGCGGTGGATGTAGTCTTTCTGGACTTCAGCAAGGCCTTTGACACCGTCTCTCACCCCATCCTAATTAATAAACTGGGCGACTGCGGCATAGATGCCTATGCAGTCAGATGGATTGCAGATTGGCTGAAGGGTCGCACTCAGAGGGTGGTGGTGGATGGATCATACTTGACTTGGGGGGAGGTGGGTAGTGGAGTCCCCCAGGGCTCAGTCCTGGGGCCTGCGCTGTTCAATTTCTTCATCAGCGATCTTGATGTTGGGGTGGAAAGCAACCTGTTTAAATTTGCTGATGACACCAAAATTTGGGGGGAGGTGAGCACGCTAGCAGGGAGAGAGAGATTGCAGAAGGATCTGGATAGGTTACAGGGGTGGGCAAACAGGAACAGGATGCGTTTCAATACGGACAAGTGCAGGGTGCTGCACTTGGGTAGTAGGAACCAGCAGCACACTTATACGATGGGGAACTCCCTACTTGAGAGCACGGAGGCGGAAAGGGATCTTGGTGTCATTATTGACTCCAAGATGAACATGGGCCGACAATGCGAGGTCATGGTTGGCAGGGCTAACCGGACCTTGTCGTGCATCCACAGGTGCATCTCGAGTAGAGCCAGGGAGGTGATCCTCCCCCTCTATGCGACGCTGGTCAGGCCGCAGCTGGAGTATTGTGTCCAGTTCTGTGCGCCCCATTTCAGGAGGGATGCGGACAACATGGAGAGGGTCCAGAGGAGGGCCACCCGCATGATCCGGGGACAACAGGGCAGACCCTACAGTGAGAGACTGCGGGACCTGAACCTATTCAGCCTCCACAAGAGAAGGCTGAGGGGGGACCTGGTGACCGTCTATAAACTCACTAGGGGGAACCAGAAGGGTTTGGGGGAGACGCTGTTTCCCCTAGCCCCCGCTGGCATAACAAGGAGTAATGGGCACAAGTTGATGGAGAGGAGGTACAGATTGGACATCCGAAAAAACTGCTTCACAGTTAGGGCGGCTAGGAACTGGAACCAACTTCCAAGGGAGGTGGTGCTGGCCCCTACCCTGGGGATCTTTAAGAAGAGGCTGGATACCTACCTGGCTGGACTCATTTGAGTCCCGTTTTTTTGTTTAGGGTTCTTTTGTTGTTCTCCCGCCCTGGCGGGGGGGCGGGCTAGAAGATCTATCAGGTCCCTTCCGACCCTAAAACTATGAAACTATGATTTACCTGCTCTGTAGATGTTGTGCATCCCAGAGAGAGCAGTATGTGCACAGCTCCTAAGGTCCAATGCAGGCTAAAGTAAGGGACAGAGTCTTGCTGTTTTAAAGAGTCTTGGTTCTCTCTTCTGCTTTCTTTTGCCCTCCTAGCAAGTCATTTAATTTTAAGCATCTCTTTGGGTTCAGCTCCGAAGTTTTAATATCTTTTTCATTTCAGCTATTTCAGAATCTGAAAAATCTAATGAATCCTTATAGGGTTGCCTTTGAGTCTCCACTTGAACTCTCAGCTCAAGGTAATTTCTTTTGCCATAAATGCTAGTGGGTGAGTGTGTGGGTAAGTGTGTGTATGTGTTCCTTAAGCATAACTGCCTCGTGAAAGGATCACCTTCCCAAAGCACCAGTGAAATTGTTTATGCCCCACCACAAAAAAGAAGTCATTTGGTCTTTCTTTTGGTTTTAATAACCTCATTGTTTGTTTGTCTGTTGGTTTTATCTGTCTTATTCTTCTACCATCCTTGCTTTTTTTTCCTTTTAACTATACCTGTTGTTATGTTTGCAGCTAGGTAGCCTTCTCCAGAGCTAATGCCAATGGCAGATCAACAAAAATACTCCATAACTAATACTGACCCCCCTGTGGTTATAGTTTAGGAGATGCATTATGTTACTGGAGCATGCTGGAGTCAGTAGGAGAGAAATTCATGTGCAGCTGGGAGTGGAATGTGGTCCTTAAGGATGTTTGTGGTCATTTATCCTCCAGAGGATACTGAAGTCAGCACTAATGCCATACTGGCTTCCTTTGTTAACCAAGGACTTGGATATAGCTCATCTCTGTATAGATGCCTTTTCCTGTATTTTGAGAGAGTTTAGAAGCTGCAGGTGCTTTCCCTTTCCCTTTCCGTCATATGTGACACGGGCGTTGTGATTTTGATCTATCTGCTCCATTTGGAATCTTTGTTCTCCTGGGATGACCTTGTGCAGCGTTACTCTATATATACTCTGGGCATTTTACTGCTGGACCAGGCAGCTTTGGGACTAGAGTCTAGTTCCCATAGTCCTTTTCATATAGCTCTGGTAGAGACATGGAATAGATTGGGCACAGAGGTTGAACCCATAAAATGACTCAGGCCCAGCTTCTAGTAAAGGAAGCCTGCATAGTTTATAGTGTCTGTTAGTTAATTAGAGCATCTCAGCCTTGAAGGTTCTCAGCGTCACCTTCAAGGAGCGTTAAGGGCAATAAGTAGGGACTTACCCAATTTGCAGTTTCACAGATTTCGCAGAAGTCGCAAGATCAGACATTGTCTATGAAATTGGGCAATGTCCATGAAATCCAGAAAGAAATACTTACTAAAGATAAAATGCTGGCTCCCCAGGGGCACACGACAGACAGCCCTCTTCGCCAATCAGCAGTGAGGGGTGGCACTGTATGACCAACAATACTCTCAACCAATCAGCAGCAAGGGGCAGGGCCACTGGGACCCCTTAGCTAATCAAAGGCATGGGGGGCCTCACCATGATAAGCCCGCGAAAACAGCGTCATGATCTGTCCAAGAAATTGGCTGCCTGGCTCTTCAATGTGGGTAGATCCCTAGCAATAAGGCTGACTCAGCAAAGTGCTTACTTCCCCCTGACCATTTTTGAGGACATCTTTTACTCCCACTGATTTTAATGGAACACCCTCGCAGGGAGGGGCTGTAGCATTTTGTAGGAAGCACTATGCACCTCCTGCGTAGGGTGGGCCATCACGCTTCAAAGTGCATGCCCAGGATCCACAGTGAAGCCACGCAACTGTGCAGGCGAAGCAGCTATTCATGCAGGCAAGTCGTTAAATGTCAATTTTGTACACAGCCTGGCAGGAACGACTGTGAGTTCTGTGAAGAATACGTTATGTGAGTGGTGTCTAGCAGACTGATGCTTGGCTCCATGGGGAAATGGGGGTGGAGGCTGTATTATCATTTCCCCATCATGATAAATCTGGAATACATGAACAATGTAACCACTCTAATCCCTTGCTACCCATCACAGAGTCATCTCAAACTGATCTTAATCAGCTTTGAAAGAGAAAATCCCTTCCCTGCCTTCTGCCTTTTATAGTCTAGGATTGTTTATTCTGTGATTTGTTGGATTTTTTTTGCTTTTGTGCGGCTGCATTGGCCAGCCCCAGCCTCAGGCCCTGTGAGGGTTTCTGTGAAGTTGCTGTCCGGTGAAGTAGTTTAGTTAGAGATACAAAAGCTGTTCACACAAAAAGCCAGATCAAACTCTTCACTATGGAAAACAGATGTGGTCAGTTAGCATAGCCTTTTGCCTTACAAATTCCCTGTAACCTAGGGAAACTAGAGCTAACATAAACCTGAAGAAAATCCATTTTACAGTACTTTCCAGGTGAGGAGAAAGGTCTGTGTTACCAGCCCCCAGATTCCCCTCCCTCCCCTTACCTGGTTTTGGTTCTCAAATTCTCGTTGGGTTTGTGGTGAGACCCAGCTACGGGATCTCTCGCAGGTAGGGTTGTAGAGCTACAGTGAGTTATGCTGTGCCCTCATCAGCAGGGAACCTGGTTTTCTCTGATTTAAAAAAAATCCCTAATTTTCGGTTTAAAAAAAGTAACCCCAAATCTGCATTTTTTCCATGATTAAAATGAAACACCACCGTCTGTCTGTCTGTCTTTCTGCATGTATGTATTAGTGGCATTTCATTTTAATTACAGAAAAAATGTGGATTTGGGGTTACCTTTTTAAACTGAAAATTAGGGATTTTTTTTTAAATCGGAGAAAACCAGGTTCCCTGCTCATCAGCCACTAGTGGTCACCTTGGCCAGCAGTCTGTGTAGAGAGCCGAACTGAATGGGACACAGAGACAGAGCTCTGTTTCCCCTCCCAGCTCTTGTAGGAAGAGAAGCCCATATTGCAGCTCTTTGAGGCAGCTCCAGTTTTGATGATAAATAATCGGATCATTACCTTCCTGGGCATTTTCAGACAGGACGAGGGACATCCTGGACAAGTGCTAACTGTTAGCAGTGTCCTTCTGCGAAAGATGCAGATGAACTCTTCCAGCAGGAAGAGGAGGAGGTGTTTACATGAAATGGTTGGGATTGATTTTGTCGGCTGCTATGCTACAGTCTGTTTGGTCTCTGCTCTGCCCATTGCACGGCTGTGGTAACCCCTGCCCTTTGTCTTCATTCTTATCCTAGGTAAGCAAATGATTGAGACTTACTTTGACTTCCGCCTTTACCGCCTCTGGAAGACCCGCCAGCACTCCAAACTGTTGGATTATGATGACATTTTATGAGCCGGAGAAGACTTTACAAGAGGAGGTTGATCATCAGTATTTGAGAAGTCATGCTTGCTGCAGAGAGACTTTTTTATTGGTAGGAGGAGCCCTTTGAATCCCTGCAGGAGGCAGTGGTGCCGAAGGGATAGAAGGAGGAGCAGCCAGAAATTTACCAGGAGGAAAGTCTGTCCGACAAAGACTGAGACTCGAAGAGGATGGTTTGACACCTCATACACCTCAGGCCAGAGCCATAGTCTCTCAGAAAGAGCTGTGTGAAAAGGGGACATGATGGAGTTCCTTGCAGGACTGAGCTGTTTTGGGTCATGTTGGGCCAGAATCGATTCCAGGTCCTTTTAAAGACATTTAGAGCTCAGGTTTTCTTAAAATAAAAATAAAAATAAATAATCCTTGCACTACAGAAAAGCAGTGACTTAAGCACAGAGCTAGAAGAGTGGGAGCCTCCCAGCGGCGCCATTTGCTGTGCAAAGGAACTCTGAAGGCAAGGAATGCCATGCTTACTCCTGCAAGCTTTGATCAAGAAGGTTCAGAAACTTAATGTGAATATATATTGAAACAGAATTGAAGTTTAACGTTTTTTGGGGTTAATAGAAAATAAGTGCAATTTTTATAAAATAGAGGGGGGAGAACCCCCCCAATATTTAAATAGTTAAAAAAATAACACACCAGTAACCAATAGATGAGGTATTTTTGGTCTGCTTGAAAATATATTCAAAATAGTAATATATCTTCTGTAGACATATTTAATCACCAGCAACATGGTTTTAACATAACTTAGCAGACTCTGCATGTCTGCTACATTGATCAATCCTGTTTGTTTTTTCTCTTTAATTTCAGAGTAGCTGTGTTGCACTAATTGTACGTGTTCTCACGAATGTATATTTCTCCTCCAGTTAGACACAACTTTGTTACTTTATCTTTGCTGCTTACAAAACTAGCCGATTTTAGTTTTGCTGAATTTTTAAGTTAGAAATACAATGTGTGACTGAGGGGAATCTTGGTCCGTTTCATTCAGATTTGATCACGAATGAGAAGCGAATAGCCATGTTAAGGATTTGTCATTTCAGTCTGCTGCTGCCTTTTGATTAGATGAAGTCTTCTTCCAGATAGCAGTGTGGAGCAGAGCAGTATCTGCATACGAGAAATCCTCAAAAGAGATTTATATGCAAAGGCATTTGAAAGAATTGAATGAAATGCTTCTTGAAGTTTGTAGCATTGGTTAGTAGCACAATTTTGGTTCTCTCCCCATTCATGTAGTTGCCAGTTGCTGACTTGTAAACTCCATTTTTTTCTAGCGCTACATCAACCCACTTGTAGATCTCAGCTCTCCCGTCCAAATCCTTCATGTCTGGGACAAATGGATTACATAGCTCTTATTTGTGAGCAGCTATGCTTTTAAAATCCAGATTTGTGCTTAATATCTTTGAGGATATATTTTGGAATATATTTACTTTTTCTTTTTTAGTCTTCTAGTCTCCTGTGTGTATAAGGGACAAATATTACTGTAGTCTCCACAGGTCACCCTGGCTATTTTGGGAGATTACACAATTTGTTTCTCAAAGAAGTAAAATATGCTGGAGAATAACCAGGTAGAGTTACCTTGGTCTCCTGATTTATTAGTGTCTAAAACTAGTTGGTTGTGCAGTGAAGAAAAAAAATACATGTACAAACCTTCCTTTGAATAGTTAAGAAAGAACATTTGTTCTGATCTGTAGAATATCCCTTTTCCTTTCCTTTCCCCGTGTGTTATTGTAACATTGGGGAGCAGGCCTCTGGCT
>NW_005842042.1:1078789-1096331 GCF_000455745.1 Alligator sinensis
ACCTTTAAGAAATAATATACGTATAGTAGGTAAGTAACTCGTGGGGGGGTGGGGATATTTTGCAATCACTGAAAATTAACATGCCAAACCAAATAGCTCAAAGATCTCCTCTTGAAAATTCTGTAGACCCTTTATGAGCAGCTCTCAAAAAACTTGACCTCTTTGCCAGTTGGTGCCAGGCTGACCTCAGGGTGGTTTGTAAGCTGCTGTTCACTGAGGGGATGACTCCTGTTCTGGTTGACCATGTTACAGGTTTTCAGACTTCATCAAAGAGGATATTTGGCACTACCCCAGTGCTTTTGGAAGAACATGCCAGTGTGGGTTTTTTTGTTTTTTGTTTTTTTTTAAAGATATATATTAGTGAACTAATATTTGGCATGCTAACTCTTCTTAGCTGCACTACTGGCAGTTAGGTGTTGTATGTGCTATCATAGCAAAGAGGATGTATTAATTATGTTAGCGAAAGGACAGTGACAGGAGTAAAACTTTGATACAAAATTGCATCCCTCCGTGACCCTCTCACTTCCTAGTTTGCTTGGATGGTTTGGGCTGTTGCTTACATTGTTAAATGAAGAATGAGAAAATGCTCCCTCTCTCTCTTGTTTAAAGTAAAACCCCACTTCAGTGAACCTGGTAGCATGAATGTAGCATTGTGGGAACTATTGAAAAACCTATATAACTCTGAAAGTACCCATTTATATATACACTATGGTTATTTATCTTTGTCACTATTGTATATCTATAATGATTGAGCACTTGTAGAACTAAGGTTGCTGTAGAAAGGTAGATTGTACAGTTGCATAACTTATCCTTTATGGAGATGTATGTTTGAATGAATGTTACAGACTGTTTTACTGGTCCAATTGACTATAGCATAGTATACTGAGAAATATTGAATGCGTTTCTCTCTTTTCCAAAGACATATATCCCACATGCCTTTGTGATATTATGCCATGAACAGATTATTTTCTTTGTCGTGATCATTCAACAAAAAGGATGAACTGTTCTAAAGGCTCTAATTGGGAAGACAGGCTGGGGATTTTATATCTACTGTCTTTCAAACTTTTAAAGTCCCTTGTGCTAATAACACTTTTGAATTTAACAGTGTTGAAAGTAGAAATTGTTTCTTCTTTCACCTTTAACTGGTTGATCCTTCTGAGTGGCTGGTAGGACAGGAAGGAACCAGCAATGTATAGGATGCAGAAAATGTTTGTAGCTATTTAGGACTTAGATTTAAAAAAAAAAAGTAGCTAAGGGGATACTTTCCATTGGACCAATGCATCAAGAACTGAACTCCCTGGAGTGTATATTCATTAGTCAGTACTCAAAGGGAAATATTCTTGCTGCAGAAGGCCGGTTCTCATTCTGTGAACTGTTAGATCCATCTCAGCTATTTACTGGGCATGTCTACATGTGCTATTAAGGAAACTGAATAAACTCTGGCACATTTTGCACCAGAGTGTATTGCTCCCAGGCATGGCATTTGAACACATGCCCAGGACTGCAGCATGTTGAGCCAGACTGGAGCAGCCCCGGCTGGTAGGTGGTCCTGGGGTCAGCCTGCCAGCCTGGGGCTGCTCTGACCTGGCTCACCATGCTGGCGGGGGTTGGCTGGGGCATGAGGGTGCTTTAGTGCAGGGCTAGCCAGCAGGCAGCCTCCACACTGAAGTACTCTCTTGCCCCAACCAGCCCCATCAGCATCTATATGTGTGTTGCGGCAAAGTAAATAACTCGGCCGTAGGACAGTACTTGTGTTTGGCAGTGCTATCCAATTGCAAAGTTAATTAGTTCACTCTGTCCTAATAACATTGCATGTGTAGATGGTGACATTTTACTGTGGAGTTAATTATGCAACTCTGCAGTAAATGTCTCATGTAGACATGCCCACTGAGGGTTAGAGTGACCTAAGAAATGCAAAGGTCCAGAGCAGATGCGTCCTGCCTCAGGGTGCATATTGTCTAGTCTGGGCTGATAAGACACTATGGGTATGCTTTCATTGATTGATGAGTGCGCCATCAAAAGGGTGTCATTCCACTTACCAAATGTTCCTTTCAGTTTAAAACAATATGCTTTTTAAAATATCAGTCTGTTTTAAGCCATGAAAACTGTTTAAAAATGAGTCCCCTTTTTAACTGTACATGTATATAGTTTTAGACTTGCTATTTGAATATTCTTGGTGGAACCCACTTCTAATAAGCATTAATTACACTGACACTGTTTGTAGTGGAATTGAGCTCAAGTCCCTAACTGCTGCACCATATTTAAGTTGTCTTTAACTCTTCACGTGTCTTGTCCACACTGAGCATTCTGCCTTGACGCTATACGCAACTCACCTCCACCAAAGGAAGTGCTAATGTAGACCAGCCGTTGGCATCTGAACTCCTGTTCTGTCCAGACCTGCTCTGATCAGGGTTAGATAAAACCATGATAACGTGTTAGCACCTTGTTTACTCTGGCACTGTGGGAATGCACTAGGTTAGTGTAGTTGTTGGAAAAGTCAATAGTAAACTCAGAATAGGTGCAGAGTATAGAGAAACATTTTTCCATGGTAAAGGGTTTCAGAGATGCTAATCCCTTTGGGATGCAGCAGTTATCTCATGCTATTAGGTGTTAAGAGCTGCTTTCCAAGGGGATTTTCACATCCTCCTCCTCCTCTCCCTTATGTGCACTGGCCAGTTGGGAGAGGAAAACAGAAGCTTCTGCTTCGCCATTGGTGGAGAAATAAGAAGGAGCCTTGAAATAACTGCTCCGAGGAGGAAAAGAAGCTCTGGCTTCCCAGAGAAATCCACAGCCCCCACTCTTCACCCTGCAGCTATCAGTACCTCTTGCAGATGGTTTCCACTTATGAGGTAGTCCTCTCTGGGTCTTTACCATAAAACTCCACCTGTAGTGAAACTTCTGGGTGGGAAAGCCAAGTATCCAGCCAGCCGACCAACCAGCCTGCCTCCATCTGGAGGATTCCACTGAGCACAAATGTGACATCCCACCTAATCCTGCCCCACCAAGTACCTCAGGAGCTGCTTGAGCCTAACCCCATGTAGTCTATCGAAGGCTCAGCCCCAGCTCCAACTCTTGCTACTGCCCTGGATAGGACTCCAGGAATGAATGAATGGGCCAGGCTATGCTTGGTCTGGATCTTCCCTCCCCTGCTCTTTGCTTGGGGCTTATTTTAACTTAGGCCTGTGTATTTCAGTTGCTATTATGGTTCTTGGAAGAAATGTGTACAATACATAGGTACGTGTTTTTACATTGTCTCTTTGTAAAGTCTCACTTTTTTCTCGTGAGTATGGTCCCTATTTACTCCCATTTGCTCTGCTTCATGCAGTAGAATGCAAGGCCCCTCTTATCACCTCCTAGTCATCTCTAATGTACTAGTCCAGTCCCAGTATGTTAATGACTCTCAGGAGAAAACAAGCCAGGAAATGCATCCGCAAGCTCACTTATTTTACTCAGCTTAACTCTAAATGCACAACACCCCAACAAGGCAGGCCTAGTTTGCCTGAACATTTCTGTATAATAACTATTTGTTGGTCATAGTTGGAAGGGACCTCAGTCATCACTTCTTCCAAAAACCTACACAGATACAGGATGGGCTACTCTTAAATCATTGTGGGGCCAACCGTTTTGGCAGGTGTACCACAAATTAGCCTTGTACCCTCCTTGAGTGTCAGTATGATCCATTTCCCTTGCCTGATCTGCTGTTCTGCTTTCTGCTCTCTGTTCTGTGCTCTGCACCCAATCTGCTGCTCTGCATTTGCTTCTTGCCCTATCTGCCATGCTGCCTGGCCCTTCCTCAATCTTCTGTGTGCCACACACAGGTTGCCCATGCCACTTATGGCACACATTACAGGTTGGCCACCCTTGACTTACACCATCTCAGGCAGATGCCTGGGTCAATACGAGGTGTTTTGCTATGGCGTAGTAATTCCTTCTTGGGTATCGTAATGGTAAATGTTGATGATTGGAGTGAGTTGCCCGATTTGTTCTTCTGAGATGTTAGGGAAATCGCTTTCAATTTAGAATTACAAACCTATTTGCTTTTTTATGTTGAGGTTGGTGAGCCAAATACTCTTCTGCATTACAATGATGACATCCCATTGGATTTCAGATTAGTTTTATTGGCGTGAATAAGAGCGCAGTTTGCCTTGGTAGTTTGGAGGTCTGTTTTGAATCAATTAAATCAATTAAACCCTCAATTAAACCAATAGCACAAGAGTCAAGAATAACTGAAATTAAATGTACATTGGTTCTCAGATGAGTTAACACTGGTGTGTCTGTGTGTATGACAGCACAGGAGGTCTTTTCATTTCACCCCTGTGACACCTCTTAAAGTAACCAGTGGACTCTAGGAATGTTGATGCCAAGTATCAAATGCATTACCCTATAGCCTGGTATAGCGGGGGTTAGACAATGTGAAACACCTCATTGTATGCATGAAGTTTTCTCCAGAGGTTCTGTCCTGAGTGTTGATGTGAGAAGCCAATTTTGTAGGTAAATTTTTGAGCTGAGTCATCAAGGGCTTAGGGTTCTGCAGTGACATTAGTTAAGAGCCAGCAGTGTATACTGTAATGTTGCCGGAACTGACTGGCTATCTGCTTGAGAAAGCTGTTGTCTCAGTAAAATAAACAGGGTACGTGTATTTTTTACTTATTTCATGGTGTTGCCCTTTCTTCTTGATAAAGTGCAAGCCATAAACAAACAGGAATCATTGCATTTGAAGTAACCAGTATGACTGTTGATAGTTTTTTTTGTCTGTGTCTTGGAGTTCAATGCATAATTTTAAGGTGTCAGAAAACAGGCCTGGTCTTGATATTGCTTAAGCCCATGAAATCAGGTGTGAAGTCAGTGCAGTTCAGTCATTTGGCTTTGGCTATAAAAGTTGGAGTTTGGTTTCTCACTGGGGATGTAGGCATTTGCAGTTGTGCTAGATACAATTGGCAGTTTTGCTTCAGAAATAAATTCTTACCCAGATATCCCAAATCTTGTGTGACAGCAAAATTAGAGGAGAGGCAGGTGTGAAAATAGCAGACATGAAATATAATGAAGCAGTCTGAATGGAAATTAAATCACACTTTCCCTTAAATATTCAGTAAATGTCAGATAATAACAGATAATGATTGGTCATTTAATGTGTTTTGTTTAGACTATATTACAAATTGATGTGAACAAGAAAAGATACTGGTAAAATAATGCTTATTGTTCTCTTTTCTTACCAAAGTAGTGATATAATGGTACGTTTAGCTAGTTCTTTGGCACTCCAGCCTTTCTTCCGTGTGATTCCTGTGGTAGAAGGAGGTGTTGTCTTTACCTGGCATTTGACTGGCCCCATCAAGATTTAGAGCTCAATCCAGACCTCACTGAACAGGGCGTCTGGGCACTGACAGAAGTGACATTTCGTTGTGTGATCGCCCCCTGAAAGTGCTCTACAGCTGTGCCCTGACAGAAGTGCGTGGCTTTAGAGTGCTTTAAAAGTGCCCGATCATGCAACCAATGTACCTGAGGTGGTGGGGTTGGGAGGGGTGGGGGGCTTCAATCCCCCCCCCCCCCCCCCACCTCCAGAGCAAGCTGAGCAAACCCCAGGATGAACTCCCTCCCCTCCCTTCCCCCACAGCACCACAGCTGGAGCGGGGGTGGGGACTGGGGGAGAGAGGCTGCAGACATGCAGCTGCTCCAAACTGGAGCTTGATCTCCCAACCCCCTCGGACCCAACACAGAACATCTGTTGGGTCAAGGGGACTGTTGTAACTCATGGTACTTCCTGGTGGCAGCGGTGAGGGAGGTGGGGGGTGGCAAGCCCCGACCGCCTGCAGGCGCTGCCAGCAGTGTCAGTGGCCCCTTTTTGCAGGGGGTGCACCACCAAGCTCAGGGGATGCTCATGCACCCCCTTCATGTCGCCCATGTTGGAAACAGTGGAGTCAATCCCTTAGTAAAGCAAACTGTTTTTATGAAGACGTCAGCCAGCCAGTGAAGAGTACTGTCATTTTGTACAACCAGGCAGCCCTTTATGAGACTTGTGGATTCCTCCTCTATTATATATAGCAATAACCTGCTGGCACATCCCCGTCCCCCCGTGTGTAAATGTAACGTTTTGCCTATGGCTGTGCAAATCAATCTGTGGCATCTGACTTGTGGAGCCCTCGCCTGCCCTGGGGGGAGAAACTTCAGTGGTGTTATGCTGACAGGGCTCAGCAATTGGCTTTGAACAGAGCGCACTTCGGGAGTTGCTCTGGGGTCTGGCTCAGGGAGAAAAAGCATGGATGTAGCTGGAATTCATAAAGGACTTGACAGGAGGTCAGAGGCTGGAGTTTTGACACTAAAATCCAGACACAGAGGTAGAGACCCCGTGAAAACGGTCTGCTCACACAGCAGAGGTTCAAAAGGGCACAGCCAAATAACACTGTCCCTAGATGTGGGACACTAAAAATATCCCAATTTGATAGAGTAGATTAAAATCCTTTTATGTGAAGGAAGAATTGGATGTGTCACCACATGTTGTATACACAGAATATTATTGCCTAGTAAATGCATACATTGTATTGATGAAAAATTAAAAGTTGGATTAAGAGACTTAGCTGCCCAGAGTCCTGCATCAAGCCAACTGGAGTTAGGCTGACGTAAAAAACAATGTTTCATGCTTCCTTTGCTGTTTGGTTTTGTCTTTTTTTTAAACAAATGCAGTTCCTGAAATTGAGCTGATCTCGTGTGGTATCTGTATACAGTTGGGAGGTAAACAAGAACCCTATTGTAAAACAGTAATGTAAAGGGTTTTGTTTTTTCTTTTTAAAAATAATAATTTCATTTGTTACACTTGGTAATTGAGACCCTGATTTTGGTCGCCAATGATTTCCGTCGGCAGCATGTACTAGTTAATTACTGTAGAGCAGCTTGAGAAGGCCTGGCTGCTGGCATTGCTTTTCATTTAAAGGAACAATAACCCCAAATAAGCGGTGAATGGGGGAAAAAACACTGAATCATGAAGAATTTGAAAACAGATCCATATAACATAGTCTTCCTGTTCACAGGCATGTCTGCGCCACCCTGATGCCCTGCCCAGGAACACCCCACTCAGTCTGGCCAGTCCCAGGCCAGCCTCTAGAAAGGAGGCAGTGCAGCTATCTTAGAGCAAGAGTTCTTCATGGGAGAAATCCTGTTCATGGCATGGAGACAGTGTAGACAAGCCTCACATCTCTTTATAGTTTGAAACCAATAGTTATATGGTGGAGCTGGGCAAATTATCCAACTGGGAAGGAGGAAAAAGAATCAATACAATTGTCAGCCATACTTAAAGCGAGAAATGTTAAAGGCTATTTAAACCATTTACTTGACAAGCCAAATACATTCTATATCTTGCTGAGTTCCCTTCGTTCCCATTGATTTCAGTGGGGCCTGCAGGCACACTGTTTCCTTAAAATCAAAACTTTGAAGGAAAACTTTGTATTTGTGTGGTCATAAGAACTGCCATCATGGTTCAGACCAAAGGTCCATCCTCCCTAATAACCTCTCTGTGACACTGGGTGCTTTAGAAACAGGACCTGTGCAGAGATTCATCCCATCTTGCACTCCATTCACCAACAATGTTACGAGGTTGAGGTTACATTCCTGGTCATTGCATAACTCCTTAGGACCTGCTCTCAACATTATTTGTATGGAGATTGCTCAGTCATTTCCGTATCTCACTCTCATCTGGAAAGTGATGATGGACTGGGCCTGTGAAGAGACTTTCAAATGCTTTATCCCCAAATTTCCAAAAATGTGGTCTCTAATTTTGAGCTTCATACATCACAGGTGCCACAAGTTGCCTACTGCTGGTGTGAGACTTTTGAAAACACGGGCTTTTCCCTCTGTGAATGTCAGTTGAACTTCAATACTGAGCCAGCAGGTTGCCCTGTCCAACAAAATTTTTTCTCCACAAAAGACAAATTTCAATGACATTCATAACCAGTTCCTTTGGCTTCTCTCCCGTCCAGGCTCGTGGTGCATTCTGCTGTGATGAAGGGTGTATCTGTCCTGCCTATTACATACCCTGGCACATTTATTTGAGACTCTTTGCTGCTTTGCGAATGATAACCATGTTTCAAATATGTGAGAGTTTCTAAATTTTAAGTTACGATTGAATAAAAACACATTTCGGGGAAAACAGCAGATCAGTTTTTCTTCTTTTTTCATAGCTTCTCTCGAGTTACCTATCTCTCTCAGCTGGATTGGTTAACACCACCAAGCAAATGTCCCTGATCAGCATTTTGAAGCCAGAAGGTCAAGAAAGATACAATGGCTTTAACAGATCTAAAATTTCCACAGACAAAGGAAGTGTGGAAGAACTAAAACAAGGTTTTTACAGAGGGGAAGACAAAGCAAACATTGCTTCTTGAAGGCTGTGGCTATTTTGTGAGATAGTTGGAACTGATTTTTGGAAAGGGAAACAGATTCTGTACCAAGCTCATGGCTCTGTCAAGAGCTGAGTTATGACGGGACCTTGTGACCGCCTTGAAGAGATGTGTGAACAATTTAACCATACAAGAGTGCTAGACCAAAAGGGACTGTACTATTCAGAACCAGAGAAGCTGGCTGCTTCCTCCTGGACCTCCTCCAGCTTTCAGACAAGGAAACCTTTCCCTCTTCTTTCCCCAAGAGTTCATAGATTCATAGAGTCATAGATGTTAGGGTTGGAAAGGACCTCAACAGATCATCAAGTCTGACCCCCTGCCCTGGGCAGCAAAGAGTGCTGGGGTCAGATGACCCCAGCCAGACACCTATCCAGGCTTGGTGGTTGTGATGTTACCAGGGGTACCAGGTGTGTTATCTTTGAGCTTGCTTCTTGAGGAGCTGGCACCGAGTTCCAGCCTGTCCTTTTGTCACAGGCCAGGCTCAAATGAAATCCCTAGAAAGCGCAGGGGTAATGATTAACAGGTCAGTCTTGGTTCCCTGGAAGCCGGCACCGCTCTGCTGAGACACCTTGTCAGGCTGCCTTTGAGGATTAATCCTTCAGGCTCCAGGGCTCCCCAACTCTTGGCTGCCCAGTGGCCTGGGACGAATCCTGGGGCCTGGAGGAACACAGCCTGTGAACCGCTGTCCACACATTTGTTATCTGCTGAACGGGACCAAGAATTGGAGCAGCAGAGGAGGCTGCAGGTCAGGACTGATGTAAACCGGCAGAGCTGTGGGAAGGGCATGAGAACAGCGGGCGCTGTAATAACACGGCCCACAAAGGCTGTGACAGTTCCCCTAGATACGCTGGCAGAGCCGTATGCTGGAAGTTTGCCCAGCCCTTGCCCGCGCTGTGGTGCTGTTAGTCCCTCACTGGCACACCGTCACCCACCTCTTTAAAGATAGGAAAGCCACAGACAAGAAACAGGGTTGTTGGTCTCTATAAACCTGTCAAAGAAATGGTGGGGTTTCCTTCTGTTCAGAGCTGCTGCTAACTGGCATGCCGCAGAGAAGTGTCATTGCAGGAACTTAAAGAAACCTGCCTGTAGATAAACATACGGGACAAGATATGCCACTGGGGTGTGTCAGGCATACATTTCAAGGCAGCTGAAAATATTCTAGCCGCAGCGCCCACGGGGGGGCTGATTGGTTAAGACATGCTGACACACTGTCTACCTTTGTACAGCTGGAGAGAGTGATTAAAGGCTTCCCCAGAAGCTTGCAATTGGATACTCCAGCTGTGTGCGGTCGCCTCAGGAAGGAGAAGACACGCTTCTCAGCTCTGCTCAGGAAAGACGAAGGTAAGCCGAGAATCTGCTTCTGGCTAAATCATTGAGCCTGCCACGCTTTGTTAGGGCACTGCACAACCGGTGCCCTGCTGCTCTCTGGTACCTGAGCCCAGCTGCAATGGGTGCGATAGGACAGCAGTGAGGACCCAGAATCCTGCTGAGGTCACATCTGTGAAGCGCGGGGCTTTCTTTGCCTTGAGGATGCAGCTTTTTGTCATTTCTCTGCCTGTGGCTCAGTGATATGGATAGAGGGGAATCACTCTGTAGGGGAAGTTGCTACAACTTCTCTGCCTCTCAAGTTTCTCCTGCACTGGAGCTGTGTTTCACACAGTGCCATGCAATGAATCAGTGCTGGACTTTTTTCTCCCTTTCTCTCCCAGCAGAGCATCACCTCGGGCACATCCTGGTCAGCTTTTCCCTCTGTTGCCCTCTGTACTGGGAAGATATAAATGATTCTAATGTGTCTGTTTGGGGAATTTCTTTGTCAAAACGATAATGATTCCCAGGGCAGAGTGCAGTGTAAATGAGAATTGTCCTCCTACCCTGGGGTCTGCTCTTCATCTGATTTCAGTGCTTACTTGAACAGGAAAGGGTCACTTGCTGCTCGCAAGGAAGGGTCTAGAGGTTTGAACCTGATTCACCACTAACTAAAAATATTAAGATTTATGTGTGCTTGTTCTCTTTGCAGACCCCTGGCAACAAATTGGTAAAATGCCTCTTGGGCTAAGGTAGTGCATTGAGGCCAGAATCTATTAAATGTCCAAGACAGGAGAGGGGCACTTCTCTCCTGTCTTCTTTGCAGCTCAAGACCTAAACCTAAACTAAGGGTTAGATTATGCTCAGGCACAGCTGGGTGGCTCTATGGGAGCTGTGCACATGTGTGCTGTTGAATGTCATAAATCCAAGGGCTAGGTTATGGTGTTCAGACACAAGCCTGAGTACAGGGCAGCAAAAGGAGGTGTCATACCTCAGTGAGCTCTGGCTCCAGGACCCTCCTGGTTCTTCCTGCCACCTCCAGTACATTTCACGGCTTTGCCTTCTTCCTGTCTCTTTGAAGAGTCTTACACTCTGCTCCTGACTTGTAGGGGAGCTGTAATCCCACAGCCCCATCCTGCCCAGGGTCTGGCATTCACGTAGGCACGTGACAAGGGAAGGAAGGCTCTTGAGGGTCTGTTCTGGGGCAGTCTGCCTCATAGGCAGGAATACACTCTTCTCAAGGCAAAAGAAACCAGGCAGCAGCTAATTTGTTTGGCTTACTCTGGCACCAGTGAGATAAGCCAATTGAGTTCCCATCCCCTCCCAGTCCAGTCACTGGCACAGGGAAGCTGGGGGGTTTTTTCCCTCTTAGGGGCATAAAATTAAAATGCAGAATAGCTGGGCCAGGTCCAGACCCAACGGGAATCAAGACATGAATGGCAATGCAGATTGTCAGATGGTTTCAATACAAACCCAGGTTCTTTACCAGTCTCAATCAAGTGACTGCCTGTATCAAAACAGCAATAAACCATCACAAGTGATGAAACTCTGCTGGGCCTCAGCATTTCCAGCAGTCTGCCTGTCTGTGCTGAGGCCAGCCCCAACACTACTACTTCTCTTCCCCCTCAGTTGGACTCTGTTGGAGCCCATGTTTTAGAAATGTAGTAGGAAAACAGCTAATATATTCTGTGCTACAAGCTGGGTTCCCCCTTGGAGGTGTCCACCAGTGTGTGTGGAGGCACTGAAATCACAGCCAAAAGGATATCATCATCCAGTCCCATAGCTCTGCAGGGAAGGCGTGGGTCTGTGGCTGGGACAGCAGATGGTCCAGAAAGTATCTTTCCTGGCAAGTGTCCTTGCTGAAAGCAAGGGCCCTGGGGGGGGACCCTGGTAATAGGTACATGTTGCTGAGTGCTTGTACCTCACCTATCTCTGCTTTCTTTGCCTTAGTGACCAGCGGCTGGAAGAGGAACAAAGTTAATGACTAGTTGAAAGCATTCTAGCTATTTGTTGGCTTGCCTTGAACAGGCATTTCCCAGATGCACCAAACCAGGTGCAGCATGTTGGTGGCATGTGGCTAGGTATCAGTTGAAACCACTTTACAGTTCATAACCAGGCTGAGTTCATGACTCCTTTGAAGTCTGGACACAAGGCCAGTGGGTAACATGATTAGTATAAGTATAGGTTAAGTTATCTTACTGCTCAGGATATGCTCAGTCCCCCAAAGGAATTATTATTTATAGTGTTACTAGACCAGGAACACCAGCATGTTCACGTAAGGGGAGCTAGCGTTCCCTTTTGCCTGGAACAACAGTGGGTGGGGAGCTGAAAAGATGAATTACTGCTACAGCAGGTGCCAATAAGCTAAGGCAACACAGCTGAGGCTGTAACAACAGAATGGGCCCAATGGCATAAATTCATCATGGAATTAGACAAGGCACAATGATCAAATCAAATATAGGGAAAGGCCCTCCTTTCTCCTCCCCATTCAGAGATCAAAGCCGGGATCCTACTGACAATGGAACTCTGCTGAAAAGTTTTTCCAAGTTCCCATTCAAAAGCATAGGATCAAACCCAACAAATTAGAACTTCATTTACACCAGGACTGAGTCTGGTGCAGTTCCTGGGGCGGGGCGGAGGGGTTGGGGAGGGCTTAGGTTTATTAGAAACTGCTTTTGCTGAAATATGTTCTCCTTTGTGACTCCTGAGCCTTTACACACAAGTAACATGTCTTGAACCTGAAACTCAAATACCCAACAACCACCTCTTTAAAGGGGATCAGATGGAAATTCTCTTGTTTGGGTTGAACCTAACATAAGGGAAAATGTGCCACCCACACAGGGCCGCAGTTCAGCATCAAGGGTGTAAGCTCTTCCAAAGGGTACATCTCATGCAAGTTTCCATCATGCATCTAATTCTCAACTCCTTTGAATCTTGCAGTCATTTTCTCTTATGCAAAATGTGCATGAGATGCAGCCAATTCATAATGGTAGGATTTTACCCTACCTTTGTTCTTCTGTAAATGAAGATGCCTACTCAAGAATCAGGCCCTGCATCTGTGGAAAACCTCTCTCTCCCTCTGTTGGGGAAAAAAACCCAAACCATCAGCAATAATTAGATTCTAGCCTGATGCCAGTCAGTGTCCTGGATCCCCAAAGAATGGCCTGCCTTTTGGATAAAACCAGAAGCCACAAGGTGATCACAAGGCTGTGAGAAACCCAGCTCCACTTATCCACAACTGGGCATTAGTGAAGGCTCTCTGTACCCTCCTATCAATGTAGACAGGACAAAAAAACCCTCCAGCAGAGGTGTGAGTAGGTCACATTGTGATAATGCAGACCTGGTTAGCACTGTGCGCATGACAGGCACCTGGACAAAACAACAGTATTTCTGTGGTGGGGGCTGTCGCTGTAAAGGTCAATCTTTTCAGGCAGCGGGTCTGGGCATGGTGCTGCATACAGCTGGTTGGAGCTTGATGCAGAAGAAGGCAGAGCGGCAGGAACCTGTGACGAGTGCAGGGCAGGGGCGTGCAGGGAACAGATTGCTGCCCTGTTTTCCTGGGGTCTCCATGAACATTGGTTGGGAGCTGCGCAGGGAGCGGCTGCTGGGAAATGGAGTCTGGCTGCCAGCCGAATCCACCATTTTGCCCACCTTTTTTACAGACTAATTAAATCAGAGATGCATAACATAAGCTTTCATAAGCAATGGGTTTACTTAATCAGATGCTGTAAAATGAAGTAACCTGCTGCTTACAAAAGCTTATGCTACCCTGCCTTCTGCCTGATTTCAGACTAACATGGCTAACTACCTGTATATGTAGGCAGCCGTACTTGTGTATCAAGGGCAAGACAGATAGGTGTTGCTTGGCAATGTCCCACACTATAAATTACTGGTGTCCAATGCGCATTTTCTGGAGTGATCATTTTGGCATCTAGTGCCCAGAGTCTGCATGTAGTACTGCAAAGGAAGATTGTTTCTTCCAAGAGTTTCTGTTTTGATGGCTTTTATAGGTTGTCTCTGGTATTCTCTGTTGTTGTTTGCTGAAGATTAGTAATTCTGGCAACTGCCCCATCTCCCTTGTTGAAAACAGAGGTGGGCCAGTTTGCTTGTTCTAGTCATTATTCAGTGTATGAATAATGTGTGGCAGCTAAAGAAAGGCAAAGCAGAGGTGACTGATCCACTGAATGGTTCAAAATGGAGTCTATAACCTGAAAACTTTATAGCCTTTCAATTTTCACCTGACATTGGCTAACTTCAGTCCTGCTCTTTTCACCATTGCTGCATTTCCCCTGATGTAGAATTTAGAGCAATGGCAGTCAGTTTGATTGTGTTCTGCTCATGATAGTCTTTTTTTATTATGGAAGGACATCATTCTATTATTGAAACAGCACAGGACAAGGCAGAAGAACTCATGAGTTGTCAGTGTGACAAAATCATCAGCAAAGCTAACTGCACTTTATCATGCATCAGCAGATGCACTATGAATAGAACCAAGAAAGTGATACTTTCCCTCTATGCGGCATTGGTCAGACTGCAGTTGGAGTACTGCATCCAGTTTTGGGCGCCGTACTTTAAGAAGGATGTTGATAGACTTGAGAGGGTCCAGAGGAGGGCCACTCATATGGTTAAGGGTTAACAGGCCAAGCCCTATGAGGAGAGACTAAGGGACCTGGACCTCTTCAGCCACCGCAAGAGAAGGCTGAGAGGTGATTTTGTGGCTGTCTACAAATTCATTAGCAGGGAGCAGCAAGGCATCAGAGAATCACAGGGCGCCTCTTGGGGTAACAAGGAACAATGGTCACAAACTGACAGAGAGCAGATTTAGGTTAGACATCAAGAAAAACTTCATGGTAAGGGTAGCCAAAATGTGGAATGTGCTTCCAAAGGAGGTGGTGCTCTCCCCTACCTCTGGGGTCTTGAAGAGAAGGCTGGATAGGCATCGGGCTGGGGTCATCTGACCCCAGCTCTCTTTCCTGCCCAGGCAGGGGTCGCACTCCGTGACCTGCTGAGAATCAGTGGAACTCCTAGGTTCCAACTCTGCTGCTAAGTCACTGTGTAACTTCAGACAAGGTAGAGGTGTGATGTGGTGGATGCCTTTATAATGGCTATAGATTCAAGATCATGTGTTAAGACTACAGCCAAAAGGGACTATTTAGTTTGACCTCTTGTATATACAACATAGATATAGTATACAGAATTTCTCCGAAAAGCAGGAACCTTCTTTTATAAGTGCCAAGTTCACCACTTCCTCTGGTCACCTGTCAGTACTAGGAAATTGCATCTTGTTATGACTTTGTCTTTTAGACTGAACTTCCCCCCACCCCCCCAACTATCTGATCTCTTCTCCCTGCATAAGAGCCCACACACAGTGATCAAATGACCTTTCAACAATCTCCACAATTAACTGAATATACGAAAGACTCAGTTCTTCTTTCTCAGGAAAAGGGAACCAAGAAAAAAGTGGTATTTCTATGGGCCACAAGTTCAGCATAGTTTACAGCTCTTCCTTCACAGTGAATCAGTCTGGTCTGTGTATGCAGAGTAGGTTATCAGTAGGGATCCTGTACCTATGTATGGTTTTAGATCTAGTGAAGAAAACGCTCTATAAAATCTAGGTAGTATTATGACTCATTATTAATTGGATCTAAATTTTTGGTTTGACTTGGTAACAAAACTTGGTAACGTTAGTGACCAAACTGGGTAACTTGGTGACAAAATTTTTGGCAATGTTACCAAGTCTCTCCCAACGCGCTGTGGTAAGGATAAAAAACTTCATTATGTATTAGTGGTCTCCATTTCTCATTCACAACCAAAACTATACAAACTCTAGCTCAGCAATATTTTCCTTTATTTTAGTCATCCATCTTGTAACTGCAGTGGCCGTAATGGTAGAGGAGCCATACAGGTGACTTATCAATCAAAATGAAGTGTGTTCTTTGAAGTGGCTGGACAGAGACCCTATGGTTCTCTCTAACTTTCTAACTCCTAAGTAAATTAAATAAACACAGATGATGCTGGTTAGTGTTAACTCACCTGGTCTCTTCATACTTTGATCTGGCCTTTGCAATCTTAGAAAGGATTGCATACCATGTACAAGTCATAATTAACTTGAGCTAGGTCAGGTTATTCCTTAGCAGGCTACATTTTGTCAGATAAGCCTTAAGCTGACATTTTGGCTAGGTACAGGCAGTCCAAAAGCCCAAGGTGGAATTGATTTAAATGACGTGGTTTTCTGTAAGAGGCGTAGTTTAGATTGGTAGCAAACAGGACATGCATTCATCCTTTGGTACGGCAGGCGGGGGGGGAAAGGGGGGGAGGTAAAATCTTAGACTGGGTTCCACCATTTTTAAACCAGTCTGTGTGGGCTGAACTTCTGTTTTGTTATGGGGAAAGACCAGTTTCCAATTGCATGTCTGTACCTGGCCAAATGTCTTTTGCCTTGCCTGAGTCCCCAGATGACCCTTTCTTCACTTTTTAGTAAGCAGTTCCTGTTCTATTGTGGTCTCTCTTTTTCACACAAGACATCATGTGACAAAGCAAAGAATATTTCCGATTCACATTACTGTTGTCATCATTTTTATCATATTTATTGCAGTTATTCTTTTGATACTTCTGATTAAATTATCCTGAATAACAAATATGAAGGAATTCAAGGATGAAACAATTATATTGGTAATAAGAACCCATTTTCTTATAGCTTTAAGACTTCTGGTAAATGTCCCAATTAATTCAAAAGAGCTCTAGCCTTTCATATCTAGATTAGTTGAAAGGTGCTTAAAAACCACAGTGGTCAAGTAGTCAGATCGGTGCCCCTGGACTTTTATCTATGCTAACTTCAATAATTTTCACTCCAACAAGCATATGAAGTAGTTTGTGTTCATGAAATGAAACTCAGCTGACTTTAGTGACTGAACTGTACATGTGACTGAAACAAGCTTAGCACTGAAATGAAAGTGGGAGGTTGCCTACTTCTTATTTTTTGGATATTCCTGCTCAAGTGGTTACATATGCTGTGCAATAGGCCTGTGCGAGTAGGCAGGTATTCGATCTGCCTCGGAGAGCCGGCCATAGGGTATAATGGGGAATCAATGAAATATCTATAACTTTGTTATTTTGTCTCTGATTTGGGTGAAACTTGCAGAAGCGGTAGCCTCTGCTGAGAGCATGAAGCCTGCCAAGTTTCAAGAAGATTGGTTTAGGGGTTTGGGGGAACTGCACCCCAAATTCTTGAAAGCAAAACTCATGTCACGTCTATGTGTTACACCACAGGGGGGGAACTGCAGGGGCCGCAAAGCATACCAAGTTTCAAGAAGATCGGTGCAGGGGCTTGGGGGGAACTGCACCTCAAGCTGCTGACAAACAAAACTTGTGATATGGGTGGGTGACACTGTGTGTGTGTTAAGGTGTGCCCTTCCTGGCGCTGGGGCCTCTGCACAACTCGGTAGTGTGCCCCAGTGAGGCCTCGTCCTTCCCTACAGCCTCACGCCTGGTCCTCCGCTTTACGTGACAACAGGTACAATAATTTAGCTGACTCAACACCAGTAGCAGCAGCAGCAGCATCAAAGGTACCCACAAGAAACTGTCACAGAGCCTTTCTTTTTATAAAGGAATTGACAGCAAGAAGTAAAGATGTTGCATTGTGTTGTGTTGGACATATGATGTTATTCAAGGTGTGTGATGGCTTATCTTCTGTTTTTATGTCTATATGTGTATTATGAGAAAAAAAAAAGGAGTACTTAAAAAATGTATCTTTGGAAGCTTTAGGGTTGAAAATCCCTTTGTCAGGCTGAGGAAGTACCTGCAGCTGGTCCTGGATGGAAAGAATAGTAAAGAAGCCAGAGGCTGCCTGGCCC
>NW_005842042.1:1097574-1105241 GCF_000455745.1 Alligator sinensis
CAGGGCGGGTGTTGCGGGGCAACTGTGGCCAGATCCTGCCACATTTGGCTGCGTTTTGCCCAGTAGGCCAAGGGGTCGTAGTCCAGTGGCTCTACATCCTCAGTGGGATAGGTAGCCACCGAAGCCTTGGTGCTACCTGCCCAGAGCTGGGGTCTCGTGCATTTGGACCCCAGCATTGAAGCCATGCCCATGGCCCACATTGGCAGTGGCTGGCGTGGGGGAGACTGGCTGGTGCTGGCGTCGGTGCTGGTGCTGGGAGTGCTGGCATGAGAAAGTGGATCCCCCTTTTCCATATCCCCTCGCCTCTGCACTTCGGCCTCCCTGACTTTGTTGACCAGAACACCCTTCCAGTGACCGAGGGTTTTGGTGCTGCCAGTGCACATGCTCCCCTACACCCTTGGGTCGCACATGTGCATCATCATGTGGACCATACTGGACTGCAAGAGATCCAGCCATCTCCTGATGCCCTCCTTTAGCCGCCTCACCAGTGCCTGCACATCTGGTGACAGCAGCCTTGCCCAACGCGGGACAACCACTAGGGGGATCACCTGGCTGAGGGGGGCAATTGCCAGCACTAAGGGTCTCAGTGGCCTTGAGGAAGGGCTTGAGGACCACCAAAATCTGGGAGATGGTATCCCACTCAGTTCTGTTCAGAGGGCTGCTGATCCCAATCTCCCCAAGCGAGGCCATCTCATGGATGGCCTTCTGTTGCTTCACCAACCTTTCCAGCATCAGGTATGTGGAGTTCCACCAAGTCTCCACATCCTGCATGATTCTGTGCTGCAGGATGCTCAGCTCTGCCTGTTTCTCCCGCAGTATCTTGCTCCCCTTGATGCTGCAGTGGAAGTAGCCCGCCACCTTCCTGCATTTTGAAATCAGCTGGCTTGTAACAGTACTGGTGGCTGCCACCAGCAGCCCTGTCCCCCCCAAGGCATCCCTCACTATTAGGTGCAGCCTGTGTGCCACACATCGCAGCCTGTGTGCCACACATCACGGACAGCCTTCATCATATTGGTCCCGTTGCTGGTGACTACAAACCCGTGGGTGAGCTCAGTCTGCCTAACGAGCCACCCCTGCACCATGCGGTTCATGGCCCCCATGATCTCCCTTACCATGTGGGACTCATCCAGCACCTCGGCTTGCAGTAGATCCCACCGATGGCCTGACTGATTGCACCAGTGCCCTGTGAGGGAGCAGTAGGAATGATCGCCACCTCGGCTGCTCCAGATGCCGGAGGTAAAGTGCAAGGCTACCTGTGGTCCTGCCTTGCGCAACTCCTCCCTCAAGTACTCCCTGCATGCGTCATACAGGGAGGGCACCACTGTCCTGCTAAAGGTGGTGCGTTCGGGCACTTTGTAAAATGGGGCCACAAGTGCTATGAACTGCCTGAACCCTGGCCGCTTGACTAGGGAGAAGGGCTGGCTATCCAGAGCAAGCATCTCCCCAATGCTCTGGGTGATCTCACTTGCTTTGGGAACGTACCCCACTTTCTGTCCACCTTACCCCCACTGGTCCAGGGTGATCTGCATCTGCTTTGGGGGGAAGGGGGCTTTGGAGTGAGCAGGGTACTTCCCTTTCAGCACACTCGCATTGGTGCCAGGCTGAGCAGGAAGAAGGGCAATGGGGTGCTGCCTCCTCAGATGCAGCAGCATCACCATGGTGGAAAAATGTCTCGCATCCTTGCCATGGCTCATGTGCCTTCGGCAGTGCTGGCAGATGGCAAACCTGGGATCATCTGCCAGCTCACAATGCTCCCACACTACACTACTCCCCGCTTCTGGGTTGAGGCTGAGGATCCTGCCTTATCCCACTCCTCAGCAGGCTGAAGCTCAACAGCAGGAGGAGCTGCCTCAATTGAGCCACTTGCCTTCACAACCTCAGCATCCTCCAAGGTGCTGCTTTCCAGAGGAGACCTGAGTCTAGGGGAAGCTTGAGGGGTGTGGAGCACAAACTCTGATTCCCCCTCAGTCCCCAGAATGGCTTGAGCCAGCGCGCTCAGCATCCCTGGTTCCAGCTCCTCCTCTGGCAGTGGGAGGCTCACACTGAGAGATGACATTGGGGTGGAAGAGACAGTGATTCCACTGCTGGTGCCCACTTCTGGACTGAGGGGAGGTGGTGCAGGTGCAGGGATGTCAGGTGCAGACACTGCTCCCACCTCCTTGCTTCCACTGGCAGCACTGATGTCATGGCTGCTTGGGAAGAGAATGTGTCTATGTTTGGCGGGGTGGGGGGTAGGGGCGGCTTGCAGCTCTCCCCCTTACCCACTCTGCCTCCCCTGCCAAAAGACCTGGCACCTGCCTTTCCAGCACGCTTCATATTGATCTTTCCTGTGCTGCAAAAGGTCTGTGTGTGTGTGTGTGTGTGTGTGTCACTTCTGTTGTGTTGTGTGTTTTATTTCTTCTGTTGCGTGCATGCACTGGACTCTTTCTTCTTTGATTGTTTGCTTTAGTGTTAAGAACTATGTAAAAATTGTGTGCTGTCTGTCTGTCTGTCTTCTTCTCCTATGAATATCTGATTGTTCTTCTTTATATTTTATGTGTGTGCGTGTGTGCAATCTGTGTGCCTCCCTGCACAGTGATGGATCATGCTGGCAGGGAAAAACAGCTTTCTTTTTTCAAAATTTGCACAAAATAAAGCAAATATAAATTGAAATAAATTAATTGAATAGTACTAAAAGAGGCTAAGCTAAGCTTGGCTAAGCTAAATCCTACCCAATCCTTTCTAACAACAAAAAGGAGCAGGCAAGTTCAGCTACTGAGTAAAGTAACCAAGCTGAGATGCTTGAGTATGCTAGGGTACCTTTCTCACGCAGTTCCTGAGAGGGAACAAGCTAGCAAAAGGCACAGCATGCTTCCAAACAGAGGCTTTTATGCTGTTTCTAGGTTCCTCCCCCCCCCTCCCCCATTCCCCCTTCCTCTTCTTTCACTTTCAGCCTCTGAACCATCCAAAGCTTTTCCAAAGCACTTTGGAAGCTCCGAACTGGTTTGCACAGCTTAAATGAGCTTGCACTTTGCTCCGGGCATGCTGCTTCGGATGCCAAAGCGTCCGAAGCGGCCCCAGATCCGAAGCGTGATCTGAAGCCTCACACAGCCCTACTGCACAGCCATGCTCACTCAGCTTTCTGAGTGGCATCAACTTTGCAGAGGACAACGCACTTTCATGTATGAAGCTAAGCTCAGAAAGGTCACTGAAATGAGCAAAGATTACCACTTACTTTCATGCTCACATTTCATTGCAAGGCAGCAACTTTCAATCGTTCAAAGTCAGGCCATATTTGAAGCAGTACCTTTGAGATGTAAAGGTCTGCATTTCATTAAGGTTAAGTACAGTCAAAAAACCAGAGGCTGAATTGATTCAATCTTTGCAGGTTAGTCTAAGCTGCAAAGATTAAACCAATAAGCAAATGAACAGACATTCACTTTTGATTCAGGAAATGCAGCCACATGCCTGCAGTAACTCAAGCTAGAAGCTGGGAGGGGGGAGGGGGTGCTACAGCATGGCTCTCTGGCACGTAGCCAGCATGGGCTGTGTGTTTGCTTCCTCTTTCTGCTGCCTCCGAGGTCTCTGGGTCTTTGCAGGTCTTTGCGAGGTCTTTGCAGTCCAGACTCACAACAGCAGGACTCTGCAGTGTTGTTCATCACTTCCTCTTCCTGCTTCTAGGTGCCTCTGGGATTTGTAGTTCACTGTTGCAGCCAGCACTAAGCCAGCAGGGCAGGGCAGCTTCATACTCCGGGGGAGGGAAATTTAACCCCCCTCCATGGCCCCAGGCCCCAGCAGCAGTTTGCCCGTAAGGAGGGGAGGGGAGGGAGGCAATGAGCCAGCCAGTGGGGCAGCCCTCACTGCTCCAGCTAAGGAGCAGAGGAGCAGGCAACACAGCCCAGGCCAGGGATGCAAAATGCTGGGATGCTGAAGGACTCTGATTTAATCTGAACAAGGAAGGGATCTGGGACAGAAATTTCATAAACTGGTTTGATCTAAATCAGTTAAGTCTACATTGAACCAGGTTTATCTTAAACCAGTTTCAGCCATTTTGAAACTGCTTTATGTGCACTGAACTTCTATTCTATTACAGGTTTAAACCATTTTCTGATTACTTAGATCAGTTTGTGTGTAATTTCTGTCCCTAGCCTAACAGTTCACAGAACTACGCAGGCCCATTATTCCTTTCCCTTTGCTTTTTTTCTCTCTCTCCCATTTCCTGTGCTTGCTGTCTTGCTCTCTCTCCCAATTCCCATCCTTTTTATGTTTTGTCCTTCAGCTTGTCAACACTGAGGAGGATGAGTTTTTAACCTGACTGGTTAAATTATCAGTGTTGGTGCCCCTGGGCTGCAGCCCTGAAATTGTAGAACAGTGGATTATCAGAAGTGATCAAAATATTCAAGGCAAAGTCAAAAACATCATAGTGCATTCTCTGCACCAGAAACAAATGCGCTGCCCATAGTGTATACACACTAAACCAGATCCTGACAGGTTACTTTTGTATACAGACCGACTCCCTTTATCCAACAAACATGACTGGCTGCATCTCCTGTGTGAAAATATGAAGCAACAATGTTTGAAAGTGAGTAAACATTACCTTGCCTGAACCAAGAAGAGCATGACTAGCTAATTACTGCTCTTTATTTTGCTGAAGTCTAGTACATAGTTAAATTTATACCTGGCTGAGTCATGCCAAGACTAACACCTTAATCCTGTTTATAGAACCCTCCTTCCATGTGATGGTAAGGTGCATAGCTTGCGGTCTAAGTCAAGTAACGTGCAATATCACTACAGGTGTTGGTTGTAGTCATGTTGGTCTAAGGACATAGGCAGACAAGATCCTTTAGGTAAATGGGATATCTTTTATTAGACCAACTAAATAGTTGGAAAAATTATTGCAATTAAATAGTTGGTCTAATAAAAGGTACCCCATTTACCCAAAGAACTTTGTTTGCCTATGTCACTGCAGAGGCATTAGCTCAGACTTCTTGACAATAAGCAACAGTGGGGGCTGGTTTTGCAAAGCCTCCCTATAATTTTGTTTTTCAGGCTTCCCTTACATCTTGTAATTTATCTTCTCCCTTTCTAATAACATCTTATCTCATAGACATTAGGCCTGTGCGAAGCGGCTAGTATTCGCTTTGGATTCGGATTTGGCTGATTTGGGGGACAGCGATTCAATTCGGTGATTCGAATCACTGTCCTGATTTGATTTGGCTGCATCTGATTTGGAGATTCGGCTGCTGCAACCCTGCAACCCTGCAAACTGCTTTGAGTTCGCAAAAGGGCATCTTATCCTGAGTCACTGCTTGACCTGTCTACTTGCTTCCTAAAAGCCCTGTCAATTTAATCTGTTAGTCATACAGGCTAAGTACAGACAGTCAAAAAGCCTGAGGCTGAATTGATTCAGTCTTTGCAGGTTAGTCTAAATTGAAACAGAAGAGAACAGACTTTTGATTCAGGAAATGCAGCCACATGCCTGCAGTGGCTCAGGCCAGAAGCTGGGGTGTCCCAGCCACCTGCAGAGGGTTCGGGATTGAGAGTATGGTCGGGGGTAGAAAGGTAAGGAAGATTTATTGACTTAACAAAAACTCAACTACGCGTAGTAACAAGACAAACAATGACAGACAAAAGCAATTCGCGTCGGCAACTTATCGGCAGTCCCCTCTGATGCCTGATACACAGCAAGCTTCTCTTTCCACAAAGTTCAGCGAAGTCAGGCGTCCCTGAACAGCACTGTCCAAAGGGGTATCGGGAAGGACCCTGGAATGCAGTCCTTGGGCTCCTCGAGGTCCACAGGCCCACTGATCCAGGCAACAGCTAACTAATCCTTTTCACAGAGCTGTATCTTCCTTCTGAATGGTTTCCAGATATTTCAGCCAATTTAAAGCTTCTGAAAGGTTCTGATAACGTACAACCACTCAGATTCCTTTTATTTTAACTGTCCTTAGACTTACCAATTAGCAGTACAAGCTTTGCATTTCTTTGATAAGATAGTTTTAACTATGCCACAAGGCCTTACTACTTCAAGGCTTTGCTAAATTTACTAGGCCTTACTTTATACAAGGCCTCACTACATCTTAATCTTTAATTAGGCTTTTAGCAACAACATATAGCTTAATATCTAAACAAATACAGAAAAACACTTAGTTTAATCTTCATAGAGCCTTCAGCAAGCACCTTTATCACACAGACATAATTTCAGCTGTCATACTGGGGAATGCTAGAGCACAGCTCTCTGGCATGCAGCCAGTATGAGCCCAAGGTCTTTGGGGTTTGTGGTCCACACTCACAGCAGCAGGACTCTGCAGGGTTGCTTATCACTTCTTCTTCCTGGTGCAAGGAGCCTCTGGGATTTGTAGTCCATGATCGCAGCCAGCAGTAAGTTTGAGCTGGGGAAAGGGTGTTTAACACCCTTCCCTGGCTCCAGACTGCAGCTGGGGTTTTCCTGGGAGGCAGCCCCCCCGGCTGGGCTGGGCTGGGCTGCATTCCCACCTGGGCTTGCCCCTCCCACCCCCTTTTCAGCCAGCCCTTGCTGCTCCAACTAGGAAGCAGAACAGTGGGGCAGCCCTGATCTCTGGAGCAAACAACACAGCCCAGCCCAGGTCTGAAAAGCATCCTGGGATGCTGAGGGACTGTGATTTAACTTGAACCAGGAAGGGGTCTGGAACAGGAGTTTCATAAACTGGTTTGACCCAAATCAGTTAAGTCTGATGCTACATTCAATTAGGTTTATCTTAAACCAGTTTCAGCCACTTTGAAACAGGTTTATGTGCACTGAACTTCTGTTATGTTGCAAGTTTAAACCAGTTTCTGATCAGTTAAACCGGTTTATGTGCAACTTCTGTCCCTAGGCCCAGTGACTATCTCATACATCACTCTTAGGTTATGTGACAATGATAGTATATTACAGAGAAGCCCCATATTGGTCACAGCAACACACCAGGACACAAGCTATTATTTAACAACTTTCTCAAGAAAACAAAAAGATGTTTTAAGCAAGGAATACTCTACAGTCCTTAGGGAAAGTAAAGCTTGCAGATATCCAGATACCTGTCATCTGAAATTTCTTTCAGGCTGACTCTTCTGTATCCATAGTATGCAGGCAACATATGGTAATTCTATGTATAGGGAAAATACAGTGCTTCTTACCCAGATGGAACTTCTCTTGGTTTATAGAAAGTTATCAGATCTATAAATCCCCTCATTCATTTAAATGTCCTTTGCATCTTTCACACTGTCTGTTTTGGCTTGTAGCTGCACAAAGATGATGGAGGCTATTTGGCCATAGTACAGTTAGAAATTCTTAGAGGGTGCTTTCTTTTTCATTAGCAGCTGCTTTCCTAAGGTGTTTATAACCAATTTCTGTTTACTAGACCTCTAATGTTATTGAAAAGAAAAGAAAAAAGGGAGGGAGGATTGAGAAGCTAGTGCTATGGCCAGCTCAACCTCGTTTATCATAAGTATTTAACATGTGATTCTTACCTAAATGGGGAATGTGACTAGTGAAAAGTTTACTTTAGAAATGACCTTCCAGTCAGCCACGTGCCTCCTCCATCCTCCTCCAACACACTGTCAGCGTTCCCTGACCCTTGAGGCACTTGCTTAGATTGGGCTGTACTCAGATAGGTTTCATAGTTGCTATGGTCGGAAGGGACCTTGATAGATCATCGAGTCTGACCCCCTGC
>NW_005842042.1:1105272-1110945 GCF_000455745.1 Alligator sinensis
AGTGCTGGGGTCAGATGACCCCAGCCAGGTGCTTGCCAGGTGGTTGATCCTGCCCTGCACAGGAATGGAGTGTTGCATGACATAAAAACAAACAGGTGAGGGAGTGCAGGGCCTCAGAGTTTTGCAGTTGTGAGAGGTTGCTGCATGGCTGTAGAACTAGTCCTGCCAGAGGGGTGTGGGTAGGTAAGTATTTAAAGACATGGTCTCCAAGTCATGACCATTTGGGATCTGTGGCGCACCCTTTTCTTCTCTCTGCCTAACTTCAAGTGAGGGAGTTTGGATATAAATTGCTTTGGATTTGCCCTTCCATGCATCTAGCCTCTGCTAGCAACTGCACTGCAGTACATTAACCAGTATAAATCCATCCCTGCTCTCCATGTACCCTGGAATGCCCGGCACAAGAGGCTCGGGCTGCAGAGGTGTTATTCAGGAGCCAGGAGAGGTGCTTTTTCCCCCACATTTGTACAAAGGGCTCAAAGGGCATCAAGGAACTGGGCTGCATAAAAACTCTAATGACTTTACAATAGAAACAAGGCTTTCCCTTCCCAAGAAGTGTTAGTCACTTGCTTGGTATGCAGTATTGACATATCAGTCATTTATTTTGATTTGTAATAGCTATAATGGTACAGGTATCCAGGGCTCTGAAAACAAGTGTTACATTATCTAAATATGAATGCCAAAATACTTGTGGCTGCCAAATGCCCTCCCTGCAAAGGTATCTCAACATAGCAGGTTAATTATTTGCCTTTCAGTTCAAGAATTGTGGCTTCTGTAATACAAGAAGGGATAATAAAAAGTGAAACTGAGATAGGGGAGAGAACTGATCTGTACAGTCACTATTCCAGAAAGTGCTGTTAGGACCAGAACCCTACTGTACCAAGCTCTATACAAGCATTTGAACAGAGAGGCTTGCAGTCAGGTCAGGAGATAGGGGAGCCAGATACAACATCCAAGCTAATATGTATGTTGAAGAATTGGCCTAACTTAGTTAGCTACATGGATAGTTTGTATGGTTGTAGTTGTTTTGATAAATGGTGACAGCATCTGGGAGGAAGGTGGAAGTATGAATGGGATCATTTTGTTAATTTGCTGAGGTGCCAGTTACCTGTCACAACCAAATTAATCAGTGCCCATGTCACTTGCAAGAGATACCATTCAAACCATCATCTGATCAACTAAGGGTTAAAACAAAATCCTGGCAAAGAGCTGTATATAATTTATGCCCACATCACAAATGAGAAACGAAACTTAAGACTGGTCAGGGTGAAAGGGGATAGCCCTGCCATAAATCCCTGCAATTGGTCAAGGAACAAGCGTAGGTACCTCACACGTAACATACTAAAAACCTAACCCACTACCTTATAACCTGATAGCAACCTGAGAGCACAAAGAACTGCTGCTTGCCAGATAATTAAAGATTCCATTTAGCAGTTCATCATTGGATCTCTCTGAGAGACACCTCTGTCTATAAATAGTTTAGCAACTTCCGCCCAAGTCGGAGAAACTCTGGGAGACCTCTACGGGAATCTCTAAGGAGAAACCTAAGATCATCATCAGAGTAAATTGACAGTCTGATCAGCTGTCAATAGCTTCCCGTCAGCGTAATATTGACATATCAAAGCCCTGCAGGCACGATAGCTCGTTCCCGGCGCCACGTCCATCATCGTTAGCTATAACCCGAAACTGTACACTTGATCGTAATCGTTGTATCGTTAGCTGTAACCTGAGACCATACGCTTGATTATAATCGCTATAACTGGAAAAACTGCAACGGAACAAAGGCTCAGCCTGCGTCGCGCGTCACTATCTGAGAGACGTAAGTAAACAAATTTCTGTAACCAACACGCGTCTGTGCCTGGTTAATTTCACCCCATCCATCACTACCCGCCTGTTGAGGCGAAAGGTTTACGGCCCGGCTCTGGGAGTCAGCAAGCAGCTGACCGGCCGCTGCTCTGATTCCCGACATTACCTAAAACTGATTAAATCAAATGTGTCAGTTTGATTAACCTTATAGCCAATATTTAAATGAATTTAGAAAGGACAACCCCTTTCATCAAGCCTAGGAAGCATTAGTGTGATTTTAATGCTTAGATTTCTTTCCTTGTTTTATCCAAGACAGTATTATTCAGATCAATGAATTTGGTTATTCATAATCAATTATTGAGCTCCAGTTAATTAAAAACAAATTGTTTTATAGATCATGTTTAGATAAATCTACTCTGAGGCATTCACCAAGCACAAAATGTATGTGTAGTCTTACAACAGACTGCAATAGTGCAGTATTGGAGCCCAGTTGCTATACCCAGAAAAATACAAAATACTACTATGTATACTTATTACCTTTACTCAGACTCACTAGTTATTGACTAGATTATTCAGTATTTTGGATACATGTCTTACACCTCAAGTAATTTTCTCAAGAAGGAAAGATGTCCTTGTGTTAAGGCCCACTTAGGAATTTGTTCATTGCTGTTTTGTGGGTTGAGAAGGACTGATTTAAAAGATCAAAAGCAATTGCCTTAAATTATGATTGCAGGACTTCTTGGGCCAGTCTACATGTACTAACAAAGGTGAAACATGCATATGGGCTAGGGACAGATATTCAAAAAGCCTGAGCCTGAATTGATTCAATCTTTGCAGGTTAGTCTAACTTGACTAGGTTGAACTAGTTTGTAACTGGACAGACATTCTCTCTGGACTGAGGAAATTCAAGCACATGCCTGCACTGGTTCAGGGTAGAAGTCGGGGGGCGCTAGAGCATCCCTCCCTTCCCTTGCACAGTACTGAGCTGGGAGGGGGGGCGTGGACAGGCCCCTGCAGGACCCCTGATTATGGAGATCTGCCTGCACAGTCCCAGGCTTTTCCCCACTAGCTGCTCAAGGGGCGGGAGTGTTACCAGCCCCCAGCCCCATGCTAGCACTCTGAGGCAAGGGGTGGGGAGGGGGTGTGCAGTGCATGCATCTGTTGATGATATGGAGCTTTTCGATCTTCCTCTCCCTGCTTCTTTGTACTGTTTGCAGCAAACTGACAGGCAAACAAGTCAGCAGGGGGCTGATAACAGTGATTATCACCTCATCAGCAAAACAATAGGCTCTCTCCATTACTTCAAACTCTTCCTAAACAACTTACCAGCTGACCTGTTGATTAGCTCCAAATAGCCTTAAGCAGTCACTGTTCTGTCTGCCTGTCCCAGTGAAATTGGAGAGAGACACACACAGAGACACCTCTCAGCATCAGCTAGCATTAAGGGTGTGCGAAGCTTCGGTTGCCGATTCAATTCGGCCCAATTCAGCAGCCGAATCATCAAATCCGAATTGAATCGGGAGACCCATTACAAGCTCCAAATCGATTTGAAGCATCCAAATCAATTCAAAAAAGATTTGGAGATTCGGAAGGCTTGCAGGAAACAGAAACTGAGAAGAAAGAGGGGAGGCGGGGGGAAAGACTGCTCTGATATTGAAATCTGTAGCTGGTCAGCGACTGTGATCTTTCCCTGAGTTCCCTTCCAGTCACAGTGCTCTTGGGGGGGGACATAGAAACAGCATATAAGACTCTGTGTGAAGCCTTTCTCTCCCTTTTGTGAGCTGTCTCTGTATGGAAGCAACAGCATGTGAAAGGTACTGGCTGCAGTGGCTGGCTTCCTAGTCAGTCTCTTGCTAGTCTCTCTTCTTGGAAAGGATTGAATACACTTTTCCAATATGTTAGAGATAGGAGATATAGTAAACATATAGAAGATATATTACACATACGCATACATATTAAACAGATAGAACAACATATATTTCAAATAGAAGATATATTACACACACATTTTCCATCACAGCAAACATTATGAAGCATGCTGGAAAGGCAGGGTCCAGTTCTTCTTGCAGGGGAGAGAGAAGGGCTAGAGTGGGTAGAGGGAGAGCTGCATATCCCCCTGCCCCCCCTCCCCCAAACATAGATGCATCCTCTTTCCTGGAAGCATTGAGTCTTCTGCTGCCAGTGGGAGCAAGGAGGTGGGAGCAGTACCTGTCCCTGCACCTGCACCACCTCCACGAACACCAGAAATAGCCACTAGCACCAGAATGTGACAGTCTTCTTCACCCCAATTTCAGCTCCTGGTATGAGCCTCCCAGTGCCAGAGGAGGAGCTGGATCTGGAAGCAAGGGAGCTGAGTGCCATAGCCAGGGAAATTCTGGGGAAGAAGGAGGAATCTGAGTTTGTTCTTCACACCCCTCAAAGTTTCCCTAGAGGCAGGTCTCTTCTGGAAGGCATTTTGGAGGAGGTTGTGGGGCAGGTGGCTCAGCTTCCTCTGATGTTGTGCTTCTGCCTGCTGAGGAGGGGGATTAGACAGGATCCCCACCCTCAACCCAGAAGCGGGGGATAGTGTACTGTGGGATCATTTTAAGTTGGCAGATGATCCCAGGTATGCTACCTGCCAGCACTGCCAAAGGCAGATCAGCCAGGGCAAGGACGTGAAACACTTCACCACCATGACAATGCTGTTGCATCTCAGGAGGCAGCACCCCCTTACCCTTGATTCTCCTCAGCCTGGCACCAGTTGGAGCATGCCCAAAAAGAAGTCCCCCCCTCACTCCAAAACCTCCATCCCCCCTGAAGTAGAGGCAGGCCACCCTGGACCAGTGGGGGAAAGCTGCAGACATAGGGAGGCATGTTGCAAGGATGAGCGAGGTCACCCAGAGCACTGGGGAGATGCTTGCTTTGGATGGCCAGCCCTTCTCCTTTGTTGAGTGCCCAGAATTCAGATGGCTCATGGTGCTCATAGTCCCATCCTACCAAGTGCCCACATGCACCACCTTTAGTAGGACGGTGGTGCCCTCCTTGTATGATGCATGCAGGGAGTACTTGAGGGAGGAGTTGTGCAAGGCAGGGCCGCAGGTAGCTTTACACTTCACCTCAGACATCTGGAGCAGCCAGGGTGGAAATCACTCCTACCTTTCCTTCACAGGGCAGTGGTGCAATCAGTCAGGCTGTCAGTGGACCCTCCTTCAAGCGAAGGTGATGGATGAGTCCCATATGGCAAGGGAGATCACAGTGGCCATGAACCTCATGGTGCAGGGGTGACTTGTTGGGCAGGGTGAGCTCACCCATGGGTTCATGGCCACCAACAACGGAGCCAATATGGTCAAGACAGTCCATGATGCCAACTTTGTTGGCATCTGCTGTGTGGCATACAAGTTCCACCTCATAGTCAGGGATGCTTTGGAGGGGGACAGAGCTCCTGATGACAGTGCCATCACTACCATGACCAACCAGCTCACTTTGAAATGTAGGAAGGTGGTGGCCTACTTCCACTGGAGCATCAAGGGGGCAAGATGCTGCAGGAGAAACAGGCAGAGCTGACCATCCCACAACACAAAATCATGCAGGATGTGGAGACTCAGTGGAACTCCACATACCTGATGGTCAAAAGGCTAGTTGAGCAACAGAAGGCCATCCATGAGATGGCCTTGGTCAGGGAGATTGGGATCAGCAACCCCCTTAACAGAACTGAGTGGGATACCATCTCCCAGATCTTGGTGGTCCTCAAGCCATTCCTCAAGGCCACCGAGAGCCTCAGTGCTGGCAATGCCCTCCTTAGTCAGGCGATCCCCATAGTGAAGGAGCTTGAGAATCAAATGGAGAAGCTCCAGGGAATCAGTGTTCCTGGCTGGGGATGCCGCTTTCACC
>NW_005842042.1:1111340-1111771 GCF_000455745.1 Alligator sinensis
AGTCACTGGGCTCTGGAGTTTTCCACTCGTGACCTACTTACATGACCTACTTACAAAATGATTGACAGACTGTGCCTTCTGTATCAAACTATGGAATCCTCCACTGTACTATAGGCATATGAACAATGGGTTCTGACATGAAGGAGCTTGAGAATCAAATGGAGAAGTTCCAGGGGATTGATGTTCCTGGTTGGGGCAAGCCTCCATCACCAGAGGTGCAGGCTGAAGGAGGGCATCAAAAAATGGCTGAATCCGTTGCAGTCCAGTACGGTCCACCTGCTGGTGGGCATGTGTGACCCAAGGGTGAAGGGGCACATCTGCATCAGCAAAACCCTTGATCACTGCGCAGAGGTGCTGGTGAACAGTGTCAGGGAGGCAGAAGGGTGGGACGGGGGGACATGGAAGAGGGGGATTCACTGTTCCATACCAGG
>NW_005842042.1:1112692-1116964 GCF_000455745.1 Alligator sinensis
GGGCACCCCGCAGCCAGATGTGGCAGGATCTGGCCACGGTTGCCCTGGAATACCTGTCCTGTCCACTGACCAATGTTCCAAGCAAGAGGGTGTTCAGCATTGCTGGGGATGTTGTGACACCCCACCACACCTCCTTGGATTCTGGTTTGATGGAGCAGCTGGTGTTCCTCAAGGTGAACCTCCCACTGCTGGGGTTCCCCAAGCTCCACCTGCAGATGAAGTGAGTGCCACTCTCCTCATTCTGCACCTATTGCTTTTTCAGTTTTCTTTGACAACCATTTAATGCCCTGCTCTCAGAGCTGGAGGTGGCATCTTTTCACCAGCCAGCAGGGGAAGAACATGTCCCTGCTGAGCTCCCATGAAAGGATGAACATGGAGGTATGGCCTGGGGCTATGGGAAAGGAGGAGGCCCCAGGTCCTGGGCATGACCTAAAACTGCACCCTGACAGGGTAGGGAGGCCTGGTAGGACTGCCAGTGGCACAGCGGCCCCAAGAAATGCCAGGACCATAAGTCTCCCTGTTGAAAGGCAGGTAGGGGGCACCTGAAAACGTCCAGCCACCACAGACACGCACAGTCCTGGCTGGGGAAAGCCCAGACCTGTAAGATCTTTGAGAGGCCTGAGGCTTACTGGTTGCAGTGGAGTTGTGAGCCATGAGGCATGGGCCACAGTATAGGGAAGGTACGGAGCTGCAGAATGGATGTCACCCCTAGACATCAGGGAAAGGGGGTGTAGCAGCCAAGTAAAAGTGGAGAGGTACCTGGGGAGTCAGATATCAGGCAGGTTATAGTGTGTCATAAATCCAATGTCTATAGTAAGTCCATGATTTTTTATATCCAGTAGATTTATGAAGTGAAGTTTGTAGGTTTGGGACAGACATTGCATAAGCCAGTTTGAGCCAAATCAGTTAAGTCTGATACTACATTCAAGCTAGGTTTATCTCAAACCAGTTTCAGCCATTTCCAAACTGGTTTATGTGCACTGAACTTCTGTTTTGTTACAGGTTTAAACTAGCTCCTGATCACTTAAACCAGTTTATGTGTAATGTCTGTCCCTAGCCATGGTGTTACTTAGTCCAAGTCCATAATAGGATTGGCAAACCCAACAAAATAACTTTCAGTTATTCAGTTAAAGGTAAAAATAGAATTGTGGTCTCAAAAGTAAAATCATGTGTCCCCACTTCCTCTCAAGCTTACTAACATAAGGAGATCCTATCCAGACAGTTGGTCCAGGTGTCCAAGTAGCACTTTGTGAATTCTATAACTTCTTTAGTGGAATCAGCGGATTCACTTCTTTAGTGATCCCAGTAGACGTGTGTCATACAGGAACTCCCAAGGTGCGCTATAGACTTTGTAGCTCTGAGTTTGGAATGAATAAAAAAACAGGAGATAGGAGTGACCTCTGCAGGCTCTTGCCAGAATCTTTGCTGCATTCACAGGGTTAAGCTCAAATCAACAGTAAGTTGTTCTCTTTGTAGCTTGGGCATGGTGTGTTTTCCCCTCAGAGAGCTCATGTGGGACTTCAGTAATCAAAGTTATTACATCCTGCACACGGCTAAGATGATGCACATTACTGCATTTAATTACCCAAACGAATGTCAGTGCTTTGAAATCCAGTTAAGGAAAATGAAAACCATCTGATTGTTTTATGCTTGACAAATTCTTACTCAGTATTATAGAAATTCAGGTTGCATTCTTGTTGACATAATAATTGGTTCAGGTGAATTATATATAAATTTGTAGGGATTTTAAATGCCTATAAGATATGCACACATACACACTTTATATACACAAAACTGTAGCTATACGTATTCTATGATTGCTTTTCATGTTGAAGATGTTAATAATATGAGAAACTCTACCTCATCTAGGAACAGATACCACCTCAAGCTATCATCTAAATAAATGTCATAGTACAGTGATGCTCAAGCTTTTCGCCCCCTCAGGCCAGAAAAATGGCGTGTGGCCAGTGTGGATGGGACCCCACATGCCAGGAGAGAACCCTGCACACGCAGATGGGGCCCCATGGGGCCGCAGCTGGCCCTTATGTGCTGGGATTGGGCCCCACGCTGGCCCTACATACCAGATTAGGGCCCTGGGGCTTGGCACTACCCGCTTCTAGCTGTGCATGCCAGGATCAGGCCCTGAGCTGCCCTTTGTGCCCAATCTAGCATGTAGGGCCCAGGGCTCTCCACAGGTCCTGAAATTTTTGGACCTGTGGAGAACCTTGCGGGCCAAATGACACAGTACCAGGGGCTAGATCTGAGCCATGGTCTGGTGGGTAGCAAAGAAAGCCTCAAGGGAGCAGCACAATGCAGGGTGGGTGTATCTATCTATAGGTGGTTCTCCCACTTAGGACTCAGTGCTGAGCCAGGGAACATCAGTGTAAGAGGGTGCTGTGCAAATACTGACTGCTAGCTGAGTCCTAGCATCTGAATCCTAACTACATGCTGCTAAGGATCCTTCCTTGGGTCAGCAGCCACTACCAGGGACAAACTGCTGCACTGCTACAGGTAGATGGTCCAGGAGTCTGATGTTTGCAGTGATGTGCATGTTCCCCTCATACATACACACGTCCCTGTCCCATGGTTATACCTGTCCCTCTGATAGATAAGGAATGAAAGAGAGAACAGTGAGAGGAACCTGGTAAAACTGGCTCAGCTGCTTCTGCATGTACCAGTCTCCCCTTCATGTACAGAAATGCACCTTCATTGAAAGCAGGGATGTCCAGCCTGGGGGCTGCATACTACACAGGTGCGTGCCCTGGGGGGCTGCACTAGTGTGGATCATGGGCCTCTGGGCTGCACCCTCACTCCCACTACCCACATGGGCAGCCCCCCTATCCTCCATTGCTGAACCATGTGGGTTGTCCACACCTCGGCTCCCTGCCTGCACCCTACTGTGGGCATCCCTGGCACCATGGCACTGGGACTGGGGCCCTGCCCACTGGAGGGGGAGCAGGAAGTGAAAACTGAGGGAGAAATGAGAAGCCTAGAGCTCCAGCAGCCACCAGAGCAATAAGGGGAGAGGTGCCCAGGTAGGAGCTTGGGGGCCACACATTAATGCCGTATGGGCCACTGATTGGACAGGGCTGATCTAATGGAAATGCAGATTGGAGGCTTCAAAAACCAGAGATGTTTTGGGTCCCACTCAGCAGGGTAACTTGGCCTTACCCTTGTGGCCAGGGTCTGAGGAACACTGAATGGGCTCCTTAGCTGCACAGAGCATGTACTAAAGGAAAGTGCTTTGTTTTCTCTCCTGAATCCCTCTTAGGATGGACAGGTCCCAGTAATGCAGTTTGGCTGGGTTGTCCTTTGATCAGAGCTCTGCTGGGAGCTGGTGGGTCCAAACGAGAACATGGTTGAGATTTCTCACTAATCTTACTGGAAATTGGGCAGGTAGATCCCTGCATTAGCTTTGAAAAATCTCACGCTGTGTTTTTGAAACGCTGGTTGCAGGTGAGATGGAGTGAAAAGATTAAATATCTCTAATCAAAAATAAAATTGGACACCAGTGCCAGCAAAAAGAGATGGGGTGAAGTGAGAGGACTCTGAGCATATAGCCACTTGGCCAGACACTGCTGCTCACAGCTGGCTTGTCTTGCATAGAAACACAGAGACCTCACATGTCTGTCCTTGTACTATGTTTTGCTTGTAGAATAGCAAGTCAGAAGCAAGAGGGTGTGAAGTTACAATGCTCTGCACTATCTTCTGGCGTGAATGCTCTTAGGTGCACTGAATGCAAGATAGCTTACTGCAGTGTGACTGTAGATTGAACTCCTCATAGGAAGGCACTACTAGTGTGTGCTAAAGCTGCAGGGGTTTGGGTTGTAGCCATGTTGGTCTAAGGACATAGGCAGACAAGGTTCCTTGGGTGAATTTGTTATCTTTTATTAGACCAACCCAAATGGTTGGAGAATAGTTATTAAGCAAGCTTTTGGGTTCAAAAACCCTTCGTCAGGCTAAGGAGGTTTCAGCAGTGGGTGTGTGCTCTTCCTGGATGGGATGAAAAGTAAAGAAGCCAGGGGCTGGGCTGGGCTGTCACTTGCCAGGCAGATTATAATGTATCAAAAATCCAATGTCTATGTTTAGTCCCTGATCTCTAGTATCCAGGAGGTTGATGAAATGGAGATCATAGGCTCGTCTCTGGGATGTGTTGTGTAAATTTCCCTTGAGGATCAGGACTGAGAGATTGGAGAGAGAGTGGCCCTCCCGTGAGAAATGTGTTCCCACCGGTAATTGGGTGTTTCTGTCTTTGATGGATTTCCGGTGTGC
>NW_005842042.1:1117940-1122141 GCF_000455745.1 Alligator sinensis
AACGTCCATGGTGGCTAGGAGTGTGTTGCTGGGAAGGTGGTCTATGTTTTTAAGTTTCCGTAGAAAGTCTGTAGTGTCTTGTACAAAACTTGCTCTGTGGGTGACAAGCGGTTTTAGGATTGATTCGACAAAACCTGATATTTCCTCAGTTAGGGTCCCATAGTTGGATATGATAGGTCTGCCAGGGTTCCCTTGTTTGTGGATTTTAGGGAGCATGTAAAAAGTCCCCGGGTTCATGCACAGATTTAGTGTAGATTCGCTAGGGCTCTGTCAATTTGCCTGCTTACTGTGTACAAACATTCCCATTTAGAGAAGCCCTCTCTTTTTCTTTTTCTTTCTGTCACCCAAGAGCCAATGTGATCCCTAACCACCTTGGGATGGGATCTAATTGGATACTCCAGCCGAAGTAAGGTGAGACTTTGTCATTACCTGGGAAGGAGAGGTCTGTGGGAAACCATCAGGAAGAGGTATGGGTGGGTGGTTCTGTATGCCTTTGTACTTAGCTTGTTCACCTTGGGGGGGCCTTGTATTGCTTGGGTACCTTCTTTTAGGTGAATGATATAACCTGGTTCCTCTACAAGGAGGTGCTATAAGAGTGTTGAAAGCATCCCAGCTTGTTGGCAATTGTGCCTGGCCAGGTTTTTGCTTGTCCTGACCATTTCTGTCCAGCATGTCCCATACTGTATGTGCACTGGCCAGTTTGTCTAGATGAAGAGCCATGTAGGAGCCAGGAACTAGAGTCCTGGACTCTGTAGTACCAAGGGTGCAGCCCTAATCGGCATGACTGAACAGCCGTGCAGGCACAGCTGAGCCCCACAGGGCACTTTTCAACATGCTTTTCAGAAACAGGCCTATGTTGCACTAGGGAAATCTGTTGTGCTTTTGAATGTCCTCATATGCACTCAAGTCTCGAGCTTATCAGAATACAAAGCCCTCAGGAGACTCCTGCCGTTGCCTTGTGCAAGGGAGCCATACACCAACATGTTCCTGTAAAATGGCTGCTGAGTCTGGTTGTTCATGCAAGCCATCAGGTTCTAGCAGCCCCCCTCACAACAGCCATGTGGCATCCTGTGACACATCCAGAGTCTCCTTTTCAACTGTCTAACATAGAGGCAAGGCCACTGTCACAACTAAGCTTAAGGGTGTGAGTTGTCCCAAGGTCCTTGGTACAGTACAGCCTGCACTGTTGGAGGCGAGGCAGATGGCAGAAGAAAGACTGAGCCTGGCAAGCTGACACAACTGCCTGGGAAGTCTGGGAGCTGTGATGAAGGAACAATATCTCAGACCTCACCCACCAGCCTTTGCATCACATGGCCTCAGGTTTGGAAGAAGAAAGCCTGGCTTCTTTTCTATCAGGTACTTGTTGATAATCAGGTAGTCACTACCTGCCCTTGTCACTAGTGATGCAATTAAGATATTCTCGTCAAACTTCAGGATCAAACAGCTCACTCTGTAGAGACCCAGGGGGAAAGCTACAGGGACTCAGAGTGGAGTTAGGGCAAGAGTTGGACAGAAATGCTTCTTACCCCATTAAACTATTACACGGGAGTCAGTTGATTTCCTGCCTTTTAGAGACAAACAGCTCCATGCAGGACAGTGGGCTTCTCGCCTTGGCCAAGGGCAGATGCTACAGTGTAGTCACAACCATTTTCAGGGGAAGAATTTGGAGAAATAGCTCTCATAAGACAATGGGTTACCTTAAATCAGAAACAGCTCTGGACCTCAGTGAAAGCCGCTCATAAACTTTCCTGAAGTGAAATAGTTAAGGGTGAAGCTACATCTGAAGTCTCACTGTTGCCAGTCATGGGACTTCCAAATCCAGAATGCTGGCACTCACTCACTGCCCTCTGGCAACAACCGCACCTGCCAGGGAAACGTGTTTTTACTGGGTGACAATAATAATGCAGTGTTGGTAAGAAATCACCTGAGCTGTAGATGCTTTTTCCCCATGGCCAGGCCCTGTTTTTTGTTATCTTTTCAGCAGCGCAGTGAAGCTACTCTGTGGCTGCCGGAGAGGAGTTCTCCAGCTCAAGAGCGGAACTGAGAGAAATGGATACTTGCCTCCTGCCGTTGTCAGCATGGACTTGGTCACACGCAGTAAGAGCAGTCAGGCACTACTCTCCTACTGCCAAGGCATGTTAAATGGCCTGTTTTGTCAGGACTTTGGCTGGAATAGTCTAGTTGGGGATGGTCCTGCAGGGGGTTGGAGTAGATGACCTCCTGAGGGCCCTTCCAACCCTCATTTTCTATGATTCTTTGATTTTACGATTCATTCCTTTGAGCAGAATAAAACCCAGTCAGCACAACAATTTCGTATCTTGATTCCATGGCATAGTATTACAAAACTTCCATTTCTGATACTCTGGAAATGCTACAAGAACCTCATTGATCCCTGCCCAGGCTTTAGCTAGTTGAGGCCAGGGAGTGCTCAGAGCAACTCTTCGGTGGTTTTCATGAGGTTTCCCTAGATAATTTTTTCTTCTAGCCATGCTGTTTGGCTCTGTGGAGATAAGGCAGCTGAGAGCCACCCATATGATCGGGGGCAAGACAAGCCATACGAGGAGAGGCTGAGGGACTTGGGCCTCTTCAGCCTACAGAAGAGAAGGTTGAAAGGGGACTTGGTAGTGGCTTACCACTACATCAGGGGAGTACATCAAGAACTTGGTGAACAGCTGTGCACCAGGGCACCCCTGGGCAAGACCAGGAGCAATGGATACAAACTCCTGGAAGGCCACTTCAGGCTCAGTTCCAGGAAAAACTCCTTCACGGTTGGGGTGTCCAGACTGTGAAATAAATTTGCTCCAGAGGTGGTGCAGTCACCTACCCTGGAAATCTTCAAAAGGAGACTGGGCAGTCACCTCGCTGGGGTCACTTGACCCCAGTTGTCTTTTCCTGCCTACTGCAGGGGGGCTGGACCTGATGATCTACAAGATCCCTTCCAATCTGTGAATCTATAAAAGCTGGCAAGTGGAGGCTGGGGTGGTGTGGGTGCTAAGGCGCACAGTAGACAGCCCAGAGGTCACAAGTTTGAGGCCATAACAGAAGTGCTTATGGTGCGGTCCTGTCAGATTTCAATGAATCTGTGAATTCTGCTAAATACCTTGTCATAAGGACATGAAAAAGGAAGGGAAGCTGGCAAATCCTTCTTGGCTGTTTCTATGGTGCTAAGTCTTGTGGTGGCTTTGGCAGACCCTTATCGGAAAGCAGAGTCAACATCATTCATAGGACATGAAGCTCTGCCATCTCACCTGAGATCAGATTGGTGCACTGAGCTAATAAAATACATCTAGGCTATAAGCCATTAAACCTTTCAGTGAGATGATTTGCCACCTTTAGTGCTGTGGGAGGGGCAGCCTTGGACACTGCTGCAGGTACCACATGGATGCAAGCAGTACAGACTTGACGCATAACATGCCACTCAGAGAGGCCGGTCTTGCTGGGTAAGGAGTTCACACTTAGACCTCAATGGGAATTTTGGGAATTTCAAAGTCTGCAGGAACTGGTTATGGATAGTGCAGGTAAGTGTAAGGATAAAGGCCCACTTAGCAAATAAACGGTGGGGTGGGGATTCAGTGCCAGCCAGCAGCTTGGGCTTGTCAGCTGTCCATCTCCCAAAGCTTTGGCTGTGACAATTAGGCCTGTGCGAGTCAGCAGCAATCTGATCCGACTTCAGATCCAGCCGCTTCGGATGGCCACGATCTGATCCAGACCTCCGGACCGGGTTTCCATCTCAATCCGGCTGAAGCGGCTTCGGAGCTGCCTCGGAGATCCGGCCATAGGGTATGATGGGGAATCAATGAAACATCTATAACTTTGTTGTTTTTGTCTGATTTGGATGAAACTTGCAGGGATGGTAGCCTCTGCTGGGAGCATGAAACCTGCCAAGTTTCAAGAAGATTGGTGCAGGGGTTTGGGGAGCACTGTACCCCAAAATCTTGAAAGCCAAACTCCTGTCACGGCTGTGTGTTACAACACAGGGTGGTCAAAACTGCAGGGCTGGTAGCTCTTACTGAGGCCACAAAGCCTGCCAAGTTTCAAGATCGGTGCAGGGGTTTGGGGGGAAATGCCCCTCAAGCTGCGGACAAGCAAAACTCGTGCCATGGGTGACCCTGCGTGTGTTAAGGCTCAGGGCGGTGACAGCTGCAGGGATGGTGGCCCCTGCTGTGGCCACGACGCCTGCCAGCTGTGGAGGGGATCCGTG
>NW_005842042.1:1122446-1128646 GCF_000455745.1 Alligator sinensis
GTTTTGACCCCCCTGTGTTGTAACACGTAGACGTGACAGGAGTTTTGCTTTCAATAATTTAGGGTACAGTTGCCCCGAAACCCCCACACCAATCTTCTTGAAACTTGGCAGGCTTCATTCTCTCTGCAGAGTCTACCTGAAAAATCCATCCAAATCGGACAACAAACAACAAAGTTATAGATATTTTATTGTTTCCCCATTATACCCTATGGCCAGATCTCCGAGGCGGCTCCGAAGCTCTTCAGGAAGCCGAATGAGGCAGCATTTTGACCCAGATGTGCTGCTTTGACCCTGAAGTGTCTGAAGCTTCTCCAGATCTGAAGCTCTGTCCAAAGCCTCGCACAGCCCTACTAACAATAACCTTGCGGATACAAGACCAGCAGCACAGTGCAGCTCTAGAACTGCCTGAGTCTAGTGACTATCAGAAACAATGCCAAGAGAAAGGCTGCAGGGGTTTGGGTTGTAGCCATGTTGGTCTAAGGACATAGGCAGACAAGGTTCCTTGGGTGAAAAGGCTGCGTTGCTTTCATTAACCAAAATCACTTCCCATTGACTCTGGCTTCCCTGAGAATGCTGGAAATAACATTTCTACCCCTCTAGGTCTTGTCCTTTCTTGTCTGACAGACCCTAATGGATATCCTCAGCATTAGCAAGGAGGTAAATAAAAGTGGAGTAGAGGAGGTTAGATGGGAGGCATCACTGGCTTATGTTTTTAGTTGTGCCATGGACTTTTCAGGTGGCGAGTCACTGCTCCTTTTGGACATCCTATTCATCCCAGCATTGCTAGTCTCGTGGTAGCTTCCAATGGTTACCTCGGCATGCACTGAAACCTGTGAAATGTATAATGTATACAAACAGCATTTCTCATGAAGAGAATCTCTGGGAAGATCTTCTTGCTAATTCTGCTGCTTAGGTAACAGCAATGCTCCTAGCTGGCCATATTCAACCACCTTTTGAACTTGCCTCCTCCTGTTCTCTTTGTTTGTGTTGTATGTGTTTCCAGGTTACATTTTGGAAATGGCTGTCGCTTTGAAGCACCTCACCTATGCCATTCTGGTAGCCGTGGTTGTATTCTCCTCCATTGCCCTCATTCTCAGCTTGGTGAGAATCAGCAATGTCTTCTTGCCACCCAAGAATAAGGTGAGTGCTGGGACCCCCAAATACACAACTCGGAGGTTAGTCACCTTAGATGGATGCTTGGAAATGTTACTATTTACTAAAAACTTTTAAGAAGTCATACAGTTTAATAGCAAACAAGGCTGCATCATTTTAGGACTGACCGACTTCTCTATCTCCCTGAATGCCAAATAGAAAGCAAAACACAAACAGAATCCACCCACATTTGAATGAATACAAGCGAGAGAGCTGGAGTATAGAGACTGCTGCTTATCCTCCTGGTCAATACTGTCTTGTTGGCTCATAGGCCAGGGTTCTGCAGTTGTACATTGCCCAGCCTAAGGAGGCAGGACTCTATAGATGATTAATTAGGGCTTGTAAGTGCAACATAATGCAAATAGCAGTAACAACAACAGTCATGATGATAATAATCATACTAGAGACTGAGACTATTGCTATTGTTGCTGCTGTTATAACCAAAGCTCCAAGTCAGCATTGCAGGCCCATTGTGCAAAGCACTGTTCAGGCTTCTAATAAAGATCACCATTAGTGCCAGATGGGAATAAAATAACATAACTTTGTCTCTTATCCAAACTAATGACCGGTGTGGGTACCTCCACAATGCTCAATCCCCAGTATGTTTCTGCAAGAACTCTTATACTGGGGCAGAGTTGGTGGATTTGAAGAAGTTAGCACCATGGACTTGGTCCTCTCTACAACCGTCCAAATGAGGTCAGTGGATCTGGCTGGGTGTAAGCTTATGTGTTGTTAATTTGGCTAGATGTCAAAAACAGGCATTCTGTGGAAGACCACTGTCCTTCATTGCAGAGCTTGTCTCATCTTCTGCTTGATCCTACAACAGAGCAACAGCTCTGATCTTTTCTGAGAGCACTTAATAGATAGCTGGCTGCTTAGGTTTTCTTAACTCTTCTGTTCTCAGCAACTGCATCATATAAACATGCATCTAGGCTGGGATTTTCTAAGGGAGTTAGCTATCCCCAACCCCTTTGACTTTCAGTGATATAAGAAGAAAATAAGATGGTAGGCTAGGCCTGGAACTGTAAGTAGGAGATAAAAACAAAAACAAAATAATATTAGGCAGGGCTATGTGAAGCAAAAATAAGTGCAAAAACAAGACAGAAAGTCCCAAGACTGAAAATAGGGAACTGATACAAGAGATCTCTGACAAACAAGCACGATTGAAATTCCTGAAAACTTTGCAACAGAAAACTGATATGGAGTTTGGAAAGCAACATGTTCTACTTAAAAAGAAATTGAAAAATGTACTAACTGCAGATGTTTTAAAATTTGTTTTGCAGAGCTATTTTTTGGTAAACTTGATTCAGACTGTTGTTAAGGTGATATCATATATTAGGGGATTTAATAGGTAAATCAAGTGGCTTACGTAATGAGAACAGAGTAGTATGATAGGGGTGGCTTTTTGAGATTGAGGTCCTTAATTTATAATGCATCCTGACATTTGGTCAGTCCATTCTCAGCACTTCCTGATTATGCTTTGTTTAGGTGATACATGGCTTTTACAATTTTTTTTATTCCTTTATTTTACCACAACTATACTCTTTGTAGCAGTTAGATGTTTCAGGATCCTCCACATAAAAAGTTGTTTTTTGAGACCAATTTGGATGTTGAACTCAGTAAAATAGCAGTCATGTAAACAATTTAAAAAAGAGAGAAAATAATCCATTTGGCAACAGAGAGAATATCCCCTGATTCCTAACCAGAGACTCTCTTAGGCTGGTCTGGTAGCCCTTCTTTAAGTGTGCAGCACTGAGCTGGAACAAACCTGGTAGGACCTCTGGGAGCTCATGCTTACTATTGAGCTTTCCTCTCTACCAATATGAGACCCATGGTTAGAAACAGTTCCCTTTTATTCAGCTTGTTTTTCATGAGAAACATTCAGGGATCTGTTTCTGTTTCAGATCAACAAAGGGCTTTACTGGTAAAAATTCCTCCAAAACCTGGGTCTCGAAACAGATTTCAATTACTTTCCATAGTCTGTAATTGGAAATCTCCAGTAGCATGTAGCTGTGACTTGATCCCTGCAAACCAATTGCCTACAAGCCATTTGTCTCACCTGGACCATATTTTTAAAGAGAATTTCTAAGGACTAATACCTCTGCTGGCCTTGACCCCACAGTAAACAGCCACACTGAAATCCAAACTGCTCATTAGCTTATCTATCATGTGAGATGCCAGAAGTCCAGTTTTCAAAACCAGTTTTCCCAGTTTTTGGATGCTTGCACTCCAATAACAATCTCTACTTGAAACCGGTTACATGGTTCAGATTTGGACCCCTTGTTTCATAGATTTTTTATGGAATATTGTTATGTTTGAGCCAGTGTCAGTTACCCCTTTACATTTCACAGGTCATCTTACACATTCAATAGCTAAACTCGTATTCATCTTGCTCATGTGCCCAGGTCCAAACAAAAACTGTGGGGCCCATCTATGTGCTACCAAACTTTGCCCCTTCAGCCTTTCATCCCCATCTTCCCAAGCTGGGAGAAGTCTTTGATAGAACTTTTGGTGCGGTCATAGTGAGAGTCATGGGTTCCTAAGGAGAAAACACTTATGGCTGGAGTTTGCTGTCAGGATGCATGGGCATATTTCCTCATTGAGGACCAAAGAGAGTGAATTTCCTGGAGCCTCTCAAGGTATCTGCTCCAGAATGGGGCTGAAATACACAGGAAGGATTAGGGAGGGGCAACCTGACAGCATGGCTTCCTGTGTTCTGGGGACTAAAGTCATCAGTGGAGGGAATGAAAATATATTGACTCCAATGGAGCTATGTCCATGTTCATCAGCTGAGGTCACCCCTTTAAGGGACTTTCCTGTTGAATATTTCACCTTCCACTGTAGCATAGCTTAGCTATCTGATTGGGATAAGGAGCAGGAACACTGAATGTCTGAGCTACTTCTGCCTTTTGCTGACCTATTCATCCTGAGTCAGGAGGGTGAAAGGGTGCTGTCTCTGCTTTGCCTCCCCCACTTCTTACAACTTGGTTGTCCTTTCCAGTATGGGATGGTGTTTGATGCGGGCTCCTCCCACACCTCTCTGTTCATCTACCAGTGGGAGTCGGACAAAGAGAACAACACCGGAGTGGTCAGCCAGACATTATCCTGTGATGTTGAGGGTCAGTATTCCTGTCCTGGCTCTGGGGGGAAGGGCATGAGTTGCTCTGAGCTTTCTGATGGAGTGGGGCTCACTGGGTGGTGGAAATACTGGGCGAAGTCAGATCCTGTCACCAGGGTTCCATAATCACAGGGGACACTGCCACACATGAAGCTGAGCAGAGAGATGGGTCCTGTGTACACAGGCCATAATACTTGTTCCACACCTCTTACCTGGCTCCATTCAGAAGAAGAGGGACCATAGGACCCACCTCTACTAACATTCAATTACTGTGAGTGGAGTGGAAGCCCAAAGTAGCTCACAATATCCGAAGAGATTTTCAAATCTCTGATAGGAGGGACATGTAGCAGAGCAGGTAAGGCACCTTCCTATGCCTCAAGAGATATGAGTTTCTGGACATGCACTGAAGGCTATCCCCAATCCACCCAGCTGAAGACAGTTACCTAGTCCTGTGGGCTGGGGAATCAGAAGCAGCGAGATGTGATGTTAGGCCTTGTTTGTTGGAGGCTACAGAAACTGGATTGGTGTTATTTTAACCATTTAAACCAGATAGGCCACCTAGGCTTGACTTGGACGTTTGACCTTACAATGGCAGACCCCACCACCAGAGGCAAAACATAGTTGGACAACCCCCTTGGAATACAAGTGCTATCATCTACCAGGTCTATGTTGAGGGTTGTGGTCCCAATGGGTGTTCAACTCTCTCTCCTCATCTGCTCTGCCTGAGCAGGGGAGAGGAAAGCTGCTACTGTCTATGAGGAAAGAATCCCTGTCTCCCAGATTTGCTCCTCACTGGGAATGAAGATCTGGCTCCCCAGAAGCCTTCCCTCACACTATGCATTGTAGCAAGATGTGCAGAGGAATCTTGCCAGCAATCCTAGAGGGAACTGAAAGGGTGAGGGGGTGCAATCTTTCTCCTCCTATTGTCATAATGAAACTGTTAGAGTGTAACCTAGCTGCAGTTGCAGGGATGTTTAATGACAACCCCATTTCCTAGAGGGAAGTGATGTCTGATGACAAATGTCCATCAAGTGGCCAAGAGATACACAGTGCTGCTTGGGGCAGGGACCCAGGGTCCCTGGCTTTGTGGTTCCCAGTTGCAGGTAGGTGTGGCTCATAGGTTCTTTTCCAGCTCACCTGTTGTGAACCTTATCCCACATGCTCTTTTGGGGGGTGAAACACTCTTATCTCTGCTTTCTTCTGGGCCCATTTTTTCTCACAAACTTTATGAACAAATGGCAACAGTGGGCACCAAGGGAAGCAGAAGCTTGTGCTGAACTGTGACCCATCTGCCCATCTCTGTGCAACGAGCCATATACTTGTGAGTTTTGACTGCAGATATAGGTACTGTGCTGGCATCAGTGGAAAGCTACCAGTGGAACTGTGTCTTTGCAGCACAGCATAAACACTTCTGAGCTTCCTACTGGCAGAGAAGGAGCAGGGGTAGTTTGTAATAGAAATGAAGTAATTGCTTTATTGAAGCTGCTGGCCGCAGGTGGGCCTGGGGAGCTTTCTGGTTGTCCAGCTCTCAGACTAATGTCAATGCTGCCTCATGTCAACCTGCTGCACGGCCTTATGTGTGGGCTTTGAATAAATAATCATTAAAGTGACTGCTCACTGCATTAGACCCTCAGGCCACATGGTTCACTTGACTGCTTCCATCTAACGTGATCATGCTCCAGGGAGGTGAGGTAAGGAGGTGAGTCAGAGGATTGCTAAAAGATTCATGAGCCGGTGACCTATCTCACTGTTAAGATGTGACAGGCTTATCTCCCTAAATCCTCCTCTACCATTTCCTTTCCTCAGTGTCCCTCTTGTATCCAATACTAACTGTGTTCCAGGACCTGGTATATCAAGCTACGCTAACGATCCTCCAAAAGCTGGTGAGTCCCTAAGGAAATGTCTGGATGAAGCCATGAAGACCATTCCT
>NW_005842042.1:1128677-1150760 GCF_000455745.1 Alligator sinensis
GAGCTACAGCAGGCATGAGGCTACTGAGGTATTAACACTGGGCCCCAGGGACAAAGAAATGCCTTTCATGCTACAAATGGTATGTTATAGTAGGGCTAAGGCCGGAGTGCTTTGCTCATATGCTGACCTAAGCAAGTCACCAGAGTTGCAATAGATCTCAGCACACTGGGGGCCTAAGGGAGGCTGAACGGTTCTGAAAATCTCATCCGCCATTGTAGATATTATGCCCATGAACATTTGACCCCAGCTGTAGCTTGACAAGGGAACTCATAAAAGTTATCTAAATCTGTGTACATAGGTTTACTTAGACTCGCCTCCTCTAGGAACTGCTGCTGGGTGATTTGCTGGGTTTCCAGATCTGGACAGAGGGGCGGCTGGAGTTCAGGAGGAAAAATATGTAAAAGTGCTCTGTTCCCAAAGTGTGGAATGTAAACTGCAGAAACATGACGCTCATGAAACTGCACAAAGCAGAACACCTTGCATTTCTTAGGAGCTACTGACTGACTCTCTGGCATGTGTGACTCTTTCCTTCTGTACCCTTCTCAGGCAAAAGAACAAATTAGCTGCAGATCAAGTCTTGAATGAAGTTGCTAAGACCATGCAACAGTACCCTGTGAATTTCCGAGGGGCTCGAATCATTACAGGAGAAGAAGAGGGAGCCTATGGCTGGATCACTGTCAACTACCTGCTGGACTCCTTCATCAAGGTGGGCCTTTGGAGTGAGGGAAAATCCTGCCTCTTTTTTGCTACTGTAAAGTTTGGTTTCTTACATCTCTAAGTTAATTTAGTTCTGATAAAAGGCTCTGGATGGATGGTCTTCAGAAATGGCCAGCCTTTATCCTTTTCCCACTCTTCCTATAGTATTCATCTTAGAGATCAGATAGTAACGGTTTGCAGACTCATTTCAGTCCTGGTATGTATTTTGACTAGTGGCCTCTTTCTTATCCCAATAGAGTCCCAACCCCCAATGCAGCCAGTTTGCCTTATTGTAGTGCAATGTAACGTCACCATCAGAAGATGCTACTGGTTTAGAAAAAGCCCATGACCAGTCTATCCATTGCCACCCGATGACACCAATCAGCCAAGAAACAGTATCATGTGATATAGGCATAAACAAAGATATCATTAAAGATGAACAGGAAGGGAAACATTACATTTTGCTATTAAATAAGAGGAAATTAAGGCACTCTCATGGGTATACCCCAGATCATATTCTGTTTCAAAACCTTCTCAGAGAGTTATTTTGGAGCCTTTTAGAGCCTTTATTTTAGCCTTTGCCAGGAAGTTAACCCTTCCTGTTCTGCTCCATTTGATTTAATTCACTTGGCTTTACCCAGGTTCTTTTACAGCCTCATCACTGAAGAATCTGAACAGCTTGCAGTCATGCATTAAGTAATATGACTAACATCTATTACGTGTAGTTTGTTTTTTCTCTCATCCTTGCCCTTGTGTGAGCAAGTTTGTTTTCTTCCAGTGAGGTATTTGGTTCTGTTTGCATAAATTATGGATAACCTATGTTCAGTGTGCTTTTGCCAGAGAAAATAAGTCAAAGGAGTGTGCGTTACTTCTGAAACGCCGGGGTTTGTTGGGGTTTTTAGTTCCTGTAGCAGTTCATTACATGGTTCTGGACTGGTCCCTCAGAAAGGGGCTGCTGCTTCCTTCCCCCACAAAAAGTAGCTGAAGACTGAAGTTGTCTCACCATGGGTTTCACATGTTGTCCTGGCAGTACTCACCCAAACAACGTGACTGGATCCACCCACACTCAGCCAAGATCCTGGGTGCTCTGGACCTTGGAGGAGCATCAGCCCAAATCAGCTTTATCCCCAGTGACTCAATTACTGACGCAACAAAAGCCTACAAGTTCAGCCTCTACGGGTTTAGCTACACCATCTACACACACAGCTACCTCTGCTATGGGCAGAACGAGGCTCTGAAGCAGGTGGTGCAGAAACTAATCAAGGTGAGGGGGATATTGTTGTGGTGGACTCAACTCTGGTTCTAATCATAGGGTTGAATTTTTGCTACACGGAAGTGAGACAGCAAGGAGGTTTTAAAGAAAGACATCAGAAGTTTCTGAATGGGTGCAGCAGGCTCCACTGGGTATGAGGAACAGGATCTTGTAGAAACCAGACCCTGTAATGAGTATCAGGAAGAGAAGAGGAGCAGGGCCTTGAATCAGGGGAAGAGAAGAATACTGGCAGAGCCATACTCAAGACAGGAACCAGGAGGTAGAAGAGGAAGGACTGAACTAGTGCTAAACAGTACAAGGAGAAGACAGTCTCCCTAACCAGGGCTTCATATACTCCGGAGATCTTGAGCTAGGGGAGAGGGTGGGGGAGATTCAACCCAGGGCATTGAGGCTACAGGGATTTGAGCAATCCCTACCATTCAGCTGCCTGCTTTCTAAGGAGTTAGTGAGGCCTATGCCCAGAGGACTTATGTGCAAAACCTCCTCCCCATTGATCTGTGTTTGTATATGGGAGAAGCTGCTGGCAGCAGTGGCTTGCTTGGTCCCGGCTGGCTGGCAGGTCCCTCTAGCCCTAAGTAGCGGCTGACTCTTCTCCTGCATATCTCAGAGTGCATGCAGGGCAGTGATTCACATTGGGATAGTGCATTAGGGGGAGAGAAGGGCTGTGCATGTGCAGACACATCTAAGCCTGATTAAGCTAAAGTGAAGTACTGATGACAGGACAGTTCCATGATAAGAAAAGGCTGAACTTGCAGGCTGCAGCTAGACCAGCAGCCTGCCAACCTTACTGGTTCCCAGTTTGTCCAGTTTCTATTGGCTGTGATGTCCTGTTGGAATTAATGAGGGCAGGGGGGTGGGAATGAGGTTTCACCCTGTGAATCACATGATTTTACCTTTCCTAGGATACAAGTGCCAAGAATGCGAGTCACCCCTGCTACCCGAAAGGCTATGAGACAACCATTTCAACAGCTTCCTTCCATGTCAGTCCTTGTACAGCTGCCCATGAGTCATTTCCACCCGAAGCCCCACGGAATGTGACACTGTTTGGCACAGGCAATGCCACAGAGTGCCTCAGGGTTGTCAGGCAGATCTTCAACTTCTCTGCATGTGGCCAGGGTCAAACCTGCGGCTTCAATGGCGTCTACCAGCCTCCAGTCAATGGGCAGTTCTTTGTAAGTTGAATCCTTTCACCTCTCCTAGCCAGGCTCTAAACCGTGTTCTGCTCAGTATGACCAACTGTGCCTCTTACAAGGACCATGTATGCCTCCCTCCATCCTCCCACCCTCTGTCTTGCAGAGGGGAGAGGCATGAGCTAAGACCAGAGTGCAGGTGTGGTTGACCCAGATTAGTCCTTTCATTTCCAAACAGCAGTGTGCTTGTGATACCAGAGTGAAGTGTAGGAATTTGAGGCTGACTGCTGCCTCAGAACAAAAAGAGAGCAGCTTCCTCTTTGTCAAAACAGAGAACTGAACATTTGCAGCAAAGCAGAACTCAGAAGGCTGGTGTCAGTGCATGTCGGAAAATGTGGAGAGACATTTCGCCATGGAAATGTTCAACTATTTGAAAACATCCTCATCCCCCCAGTTGGATTTGCTGATGAAAATAAACTGTTTTGTCCCCATGGGTGCAGACAAGTTGAATCACAGTCCACTCCACTTAAGTGCATAGCGGCAAGGCTGACAAAAACTGATGCTGACCTGGGACATGTGCCTTCCCAGACTTAATGTAAGCAACGCCCATTAAGCACATAGCACTGGTAGTCCTGTGTTATGAGCAGCCCTCAAATGCCTAGAGCCTCTCATCCTTAAGGATGCTAATAGTAAATTTCAGGGTTGTTATTAGGAGCCTTTAAAATGATGGGACATGTCAGAGCTGCTGTCTCCCTACATTTGCTTCTAACCCCAGCCCTTTGACAGCTGCTTCCCCTTCAGTGTTTCTGGCACTAATTGTTCTTTGGTTAAACTTGATGGGACAGACAAAGAGGCTGAAAGATATAATGCGCTTAACCAGTATTTGTTATAATACAAGCAACAGGTGAAGAATTGGGGCTGGCATTGTATTATGCAGTTAAGTAGTTAGTGTACGTACTGATCTGCTGTACACATAAGTGGAGTGCACTGTGTTTCATTTTGTCTCGGTTCAAAATTATGTTGTGTCCTCCTGAGCTATCACAGTGGCTCCTGTCAGCTGCTGTTTGGATGCTTCACGTCCCATTCTCCTGAGCTGTCCCATGATGCATGGTGGTGCCTCTTTTTGCTTGGTAATGGCTCTGCACCTAGGAATCTCATGGGTTAGGCTGCCCTCCCCACAGATGAGAACTGGGCAGAAGGTCCCCAAATGGAAGGTCCCATGAGGTCTACAGCAAGTGTCTGAATCAACATTTCTGATGTATGGCTTTTGGACAGAGGCTTTTCAAAGTTTTCCCTGAAAACCATACACCTTTTAGAGAAAAAAAATTGTTTAACTGGAAAGTACATTTTCTATTAAAAGCAGTGTGAATGGAAGATTTTCACCAGACCTAACCTTTGTTCTTTGAAAGCATCTCCCCTTCTCCACAAGAAGGATCCTACTTGGCATTTACAGAGAGTATATATGGCAAAGCACTTGACATTATCATGTGTGCTCCATGCCGCATGCTCCCCCTTGGAATAGGGGAATGGAGAGGGGACACATTCCATGAGATCACGTATGGGATCAGTGAGAGCCAAGCTGAGAACCCAGCTTCAAGGCCAGTACTTTGTCCACTCAACCCCCTTGCTCCCTGCCAACCTGCAATGTCAACCCAGCACTGGGGCTTGCGGTGATGCCAGTCTTAACTGACTGAGACTTATGCCAACTGGCATGGAGGCTGCCACTTGCCCTACCTGGTTCTGCTGTCTGTATCTGTATTACTGCCCACTGCAGAGTGCTCAGGCTCCCTGTGACTTTTCAAATGTCTTGCTTTTCAGGCATTCTCTGCCTTTTACTACACCTTCAGCTTCCTCAACCTGACCAGCGGGCAGTCCCTGGCCACTGTCACCAATACCATCCAGGAGTTCTGTGCAAGAAACTGGACATATGTACGTGCCCTGGGATGGGATACAGGACACAGATGGACACATAGGGGTGGCTCCTCCTGCCAGGGGACCTTTTGTGGAGACTTTGTAAAGCAAAGAGTTCCAGGATGGTGGGGCAGGGGGTCCTCACAGTGCCAGGCAGGCTGGGACTACTTGAACTGATGCTGTAAGTAGTAGACCCAATGTCAGTGCCAGATGGTGTGTGACCTCTGCTCTGTGCTGCCACTAAGGGGACAGAGGGCACCATCATTTTTGGTCACGTCCCTCCCCCTGCTCATGTTGTAAACACCTGATACTGGAGGGGGGGAAGCTGCCCCTAACTGACCTGAGGGGTGCATAAGAATACCTGTCTAGTCCATAAGCAAGCAGGTACATCTGTGGCTTGGAAACAGCAAAGTTATCCCTTCAACCACACAGCAGATTAGCAGGGAGTTCCCCGAGCACACACAGGCTGCTTTCTTGTTGAAAGCTTGGAGATAAATTCTTGCCCTGCTGGAAATCACTTCCCCCTTTTTCTCACCTGTTGGGTTTTTTTTTTAATCCCAGCTGTTATCAAGTTACCCCAAAGAGAGAGAAAACTGGCTGCGGGATTACTGTGGTAATGCCAACTACATCCTTGTGCTCTTGCTGGATGCCTATAAATTCAGTGAAACCAACTGGAAAAATATTATGTTCCAGATGAAGGTAAGGAGAGAATCCGAGGACAAATTTTGGGTTGACAGACAGTGCTTGAAGAAAAAGTCATCTGCTTTATAGTGTCACCAGCTGCAACAGGGCATGACCCCACTGCAACTGGAGGTGTGACTGCAGCACAGGTAGGCAATAGGCCTGTGCGAAGCGGCTAGTATTTGCTTCGGATTCAGCTGATTCGGGGGACAGTGATCTGATTCGGCGATTCGAATCACTGTCCTGATTTGATTTGGCCAAATCTGATTCAGAGATTTGGCAGCCGAATCTCTGAATCAGCCAGGCCAGGCCCATCCCCTCCCCTTCTCCCAGTCCAGCAATGACTGCCCTGCCTGCCTCAGCTCCTGGCACTTGGGGGGGAAAAAAAGCCCCGGCTCAGCAGGTGCTGCCAAGCAGGGGGCAATCCCTGCTGCCCCATGCTGCGTGGGGGGCTCTGCATGAGCCCCCAAACCTCCCCTCCCCCACTCCTCCAGCCCCTTCATGGGTGCCCCACATGGACCAGCTCCAGCCCTTTAAGAACCCCCCCCCTGAAGAAACCGCATCTCTCCTGCTGGCAGGGGCAAACCCCCGAAGCCCTGGGGCTGCACCAGGAGCAGAGATTCCCGGGGCTTTTCTTCACATTGTTTTTCTTAAAGGGCTGGAGTCCCGGCAGGCAGGGCAGCCTTGGCAGGGCCGGGGGAGCGGGGGAGGCAGGTCAAGGGGGCTCGTGCAGAGCTCCCCAGGCAGCATGGGGCAGCGGGGATCACCCCCTGCCCAGCAGCACCCACTTAGCACTGGGGCTTTTTTTTTTAAAGTACTGAGCTGGGGCGGGTGGGGGCATCTCCAAATCTTTGCCGAAGATTCAGAGAGCTTTGAATTGATCCAGACCTTTAAATTGGTCCCCTGATTCGATTCAGATTCAGAGATTCAGCCACAGAATCAAGCCAAATCTTCTTCAAATTGAATCGCCACCCAAAGCTTCACACAGCCCTAGTGGGCAAACCCAAGGTAGCACAACCCTAGCGAGGATGAGTAACCATGTGGTGAAGACATGGTTTCAAGAGGAGGTTAGATAGGCATCTAGCTGGGGTCATCTAGACCCAGCCCTCTTTCCTGCCTATGCAGGGGGTCGGACTCGATGATCTATTGAGGTCCCTTCCGACCCTAACATCTATGAATCTATGACATAGTGGCAAGGAATTTAGCAAGACGAGCCTGGGTACTTATCCAGGCAGCTAGCCCATGGTGAAGCCTGTGCTGCTGTTTGTTCACTGCAGTTACCCATGCTAGCTAGGTAAAACCAAGTTCAAGTGTATTGACACATGGTTTAATCACATCTCCTGATGCACTGTAGACATACCCTGGGAGTCCGCTTGGCTGATGGCTCTCTCACCTCTAAGGATAAGGTGTATAATGTGCTGCACATTCATTTTCATTCTTACTAATGACAAGATAATGACTCTGAACTGCTCTGTCCACCGTGGCCTGTGAGAGAACTGGGAGCCAAGTATAGTGAAGGGATTTTACTACCATAATCTGGGTTCTGGTGTGGTGCAGAAAGGGTATGGACGTATGGCAGCACTTTCTTCCTTGTTCACCTTTCAGTCTCACACTTCTAATTTTTTAGGCCTAGGTGCATTGAACAGGTTATTAACTATGAGGTCATCTCCTCCCCATGAGAGCGGAGGACACTAGTTGCTCTCCACTTAGTGGCACTGTTAGAGCCAGCATCAATGCTGGGATGTTCTTTTCCTGGGCAGGCTGCGAACACAGACATCGGCTGGACCCTAGGCTACATGCTGAACCTCACCAACATGATCCCTGCGGAGACCATGGAACAGGTGAAAGGACACAGTCAGGACACCTGGATTGCTGCCATCTTCTTCATCATCCTAACTTTGGCAATTTGCATCGTTGCCCTGGCCATTTTCTTCTGTTCATAGGAGCCATTTAGCAGGAAGGTACAGCGAAGACTCCAGCACCTAAGACTGTGTCAGTTAATCTGAGACCTGAATCAATTAATAGGAAGTTTGAGGACCGCTGATCACTAACCAATAGGGCCCTCAAGCACGGACAACTTGCAGGTTGCAACAACTGAAGTGAATGAGCCTCACCTCAGCCAGCAGCACGCAAAGTGTGAGCCTCTACCTTGAGCCAAAAAACCATGGACACGTGTTTTAAGGGTGTTTAGGCACCATACACTTGGAGAGATCTTTCAGAAGCATCTGTGTTCTTAATTCTCGGCAATTGCACCACGGCTTAATTGTCTGAGTGCTTCTGAAAGTCCAATTAGAAGTCTGCCTGCCCTGAGGCACCAAAATAACTTTCAGTTCTGCAACCAATAGCTGACTCACAGGTGTCCTGTGTCAGATAACCACTAAGGGGAGCCAAAGCCTCAGCATTCTCCTGCAGTTATATTCCAGTACTGCCCTTAAAGAGGGCCTCTGGCTGTAGATCAATGGTTCTCAACCTTTTAGAGTCAGGGCACCCTCCATAACTTTTGCAAATTTGGTAGCACCGCAGCTGAGAACCACCATTGTGTTACCTCAGTTTATCTCCGTGGTTCTCAACCGGGGTGCTGCTGCCACCACTGCCAGGTGGATGTGCCACGTGCCTTATGCACCACCAGCTCGAGAAAGACTTCAGCAAGACCAGGTACTCCTGCCTGCTTTAGGTTTATCAGACAATCCTAATGCAGATGGGAGTACCAGCTCCCACCACAGTCCTTTCCAATCTGGCTGTGCACAAAGCATGCAGGGCAGGTCCATCTGGCTGCCACAACAGTGAGACCCATGCTGTAGCACCCCTGAAGGTGTCCTATGGCTCCCCAATTGAGAACCATTGCTCTAGGTACTTATTTGTACCCCTCTTACCCCACAAGGAAGGACTCTGGGCTGTCAGGAGTAGAGATGACTTCAGGAGTGGATCCAGGGAGGGTACAGTGATTCACCCTAATCATCTCCCTAATTCCTGTTAATCTCTCTCCATTCCCAGGCATTAACAACCCTCTCTCCATTGTAATGGTCTTGATGTTTATCTCTTCAAGCTATCCTTTGTTCTGTAATTTTGCTTGCTTTTAGCTATTCCTGGTAAATGTCTCTCTTTTATTTTACAGCTCTGCAGGCTGTTTTTAGCTCTAGCTAAAAACCTTAACTCAGGTATGATAATATTAATTTACGTATAGAAATGATTGACAGTGAAGTATTGGAGGCATTGTCAAGACACTCAAGAAGACTAGATTTTGTTTTATGGCTCTGAATAAACGATTTAGATTTTACTATGACGACTACAGGACTAATGATACAATATCCTTTGACCATTTTTGCCTAGTATGTTGTTTTTTAAGATTGTATATATACTCTAGCAAATTGGTGCGCATTCCAAGAATTATATTTGTTTTTGTTTTGATCTTAAACTGAATAATATAATGCTAACCCTTGGCCATATTGGTAGAGCTTCTAGTTTCTTTTCCACTGGAGAAAAATATGTGTTGTTATATGTGATGATGTGCCAAAGTATCTGCACCCCGTTTTTCAAAATCCTATATCTGCTCATGGGTGACTCCAACAGCCCATCCTTGAAGGAGCACCTGGCTGTGTATAATCTTATTAATGCCTTGTTCCCTCTTAAAATAATTTATGAGAGTAACCACAGTCCCATGCTGGGCTCCACCAGGACTAACAGGCAGAGCAAAGATGCCTTCAGGGCCTCCAGGAGGTAAAGGTGTTCTGAGCCTTGCACCTTTTCTCTAGTAAAGACAGAGCAGACAGTGGGCTTTGCTGGTTGCTTCCCGCCCCCCCACAATCCCCCTTTTTCTGCTACGTGTGTCAGGATGTTTTTTAGATGTCCTCAGAGACACTGGTTGGCTGCAGCCAAGGCTTGGGATTTTGACTGGGATGTGCCAATGCTCCTGCTGGTCCCTCCATTCAGGGACAGACTGATTGCTGTATTTGTGATCAGGAAGGAAATTTACTTTGTGGTCAGATTGGTATGGACTGTGGCGGTTTTTGCCTTCTTCTGCAGTGGGGAGCATGGCCCTCTGCCTGGGTTCTCTTGAGCATATGTTAACAACCTTTTATAGAAGCAGGACATTGGCTGCTCTGGTCCCCCTGCTCTACCTGTGGCAAATTAAGGTGTTATGTCTTATGTTGTGTCACAGTTGACTGTATAGTTTTACTAAGAGATTAATTTATGGGTTTGTATAGGATGGTTTGGATAGGGGTGATCTTGCCTCAGGCAGGAGGTTGGACTAGATCTGTGGTTCTCAATCTTTTTTGTACCAGGACCCATTTGTAAACATCAATGGCCAGTCCCGACACAGTGCCCCTCACTCCCAACCCAATGGCCACCGCTTCAGGTGTGTGGGGCAGGCAGGGCCCCAAGCCGCCCTTTGCAGGCTGGAACTCTGATAGACTACAAGGGAAATGCCACCGTTTCCCACATTTTTCTCCTTTAAAGGAGAAGCCCTTTTTCAAGGTTGTTGAGCCATTCTTAAAGTTTGTTTGTGACCCTTTATATTCTTGCCACCACTTTTGGGTCATGACCCACAGGTTGAGAAGCACTGGACTACAGGACCTCTGGAGGTCCCTTCTAGCCCTTCTTTCTGATGTTATGATTATGCTTTGTGTATTTCAAATGGGATAGTTGTTCATGGGTATGTACCTGAAGAGGAACCTTTTTATGGTCCCTGTGTGAGATATTCACCCCAGCACACAGTTTATACACGATTAAATCAAATCCGGGCTCAAGTGGAATGTAATTCTCATTCTAACTCTATGTGCAGTGGTAAATGTCATCATATTTCTTTTCTACCTGTGACTGCTTCTCATTGCTGTCTCCCACTCTGGACTTTCACTTTCACTGATTTGTCTCCTACTCAACAAACCTATCAATAGGGCTGTACAAATTCTGCCAATGAGAAGATGCACTTGGATTTCTCTGGAGAAAGTGCAAAGACTTTGCACTTATTCCTATTTTATTATAGAAGTAAATGTTACAGGGAAACACAAAAAGGAAAAATAGCAAACCAGGCTGCAAAAGAAAAGACCATTATGAACCCAATAACACCTGAACCAAACGGATCTTAAAGCTCCACTGAGAGTCCATCCCATGAGCTTCTGTACAATATGAAGTTTGCTCTACAGGTAAATGACAAATGCTACAAACTACATGGAAATATGAAACACAAGGGAAAGCAAACCTTCATAAGGCAAGCTGAAGTGGAGCTGATCTGGCCTAGGTGTAAATGCCATATCCTGTGAGACTGTCTCTCACATCTGTAATGTGGAAATCATCTGGAGCAAAGGAAGCGATCTATGAGAATGCTGTCCCATGCCCAGAGGCCTTTTGTCTGCATTACCAAAAAAACAAGCTAAAAATAAGACCAAGGAGGGGGCAAGGAGAAATTACTTATGTTCAGAGATCCTTGCTGGGCCAAAGAATGGGTTCCCAGAGGGATTCTGGGCAGGTCATTGAGCTGCCATGTGCTGAAAAAGCACCAAGCAGATGGTTGAGAAAACTTTCTCAGAGCCTCCTTGAGAGAGGTGGCTTCCAAATGATGGCAGTCTTGGGGACACTGGCCACAAAATCCCCTACAGATGTCCAATCCCAGGGATCCACAGCAAAAGTAATGAGGCTTCCTTTGTGGGCCTGCCATAGTGGAAACACTGCTATATGCATTGAATCTCTATTGCTGTCTGCGTTGTATTTGATTTGCTGAATCTTTTAAATGGCAGCACTGGCTTTTTCACTGCACCCCTTTGGAAGAAGTCTTATCTTTATGCCAGTCACACTTCATGTTGCTGATGGATCTTGGCCGAACTTTGGGGAATCCTTTCATGCCAAGTAGATACTGGTCCAGTGGATGGTCAAGTATAAAGAGTATTTGTGTGAACTGGTATGTTTGTAGGTGGAGGTTGGGAGATTAAATTGCATTTTGTGGACTAAGAAACTGACTATATTAATTTCAGTGCACAGGAAAGGAGTGAGTGGCCTTGTCCTCATCAGTGATATGCTGAAAATTCTAGTGCCAGCTTATTCTGGATTCACTGCACTCTTTGCTTTCATATACAAGTAGTGGCTGCCATTATATTGTGGAGATTGTTTGTGTGTGCAGTAGTGGTTTAGGTCAGTTATTTGCCTACCCGGTTTCTTTGAAATCCCCGCACTCACGCCTGGCCTTAGCCACACATGACGCCTATATGGCACAACACAAGCAGCTCCAGATTTGCTCAGTTTCTGGCTGCTAGGAGCTAATAAAAAGGTGGCTAAGAAACAGTGCACTCAGTGCTAGCCCTTGCAAAGGCCCACCGAATTCTAGCACCATGGTCAAAGTAAGTGGGGAGTAAAGTAGCTTTGGATAAAGCACACTGAAAGCCTAAAGGAAGCCTGTGCTGTGAAGGGCTCCTGTGACGTCCTAACCCTACTGCACACAGCTCAGTGCTGCCAGTATTTGAAACAAAACCAAGCCCCAGTTCCTAATATTGTTAAAGGGAACCTAAGATGATTCAAGTACACAGCAACTTCATCAAAAAGTAAATGGTGAGTTGGGTAGATGGGTTGATGGGCAAGGGATGAAGGGTACAATGTTGGGTACATTTTACTGGGTACTTTGGACTTCTTAGTGGGACTACAGGAAGACCCTCCCCACAACCTCTCTAAAAGCAGCAGAGAGTGGACAAACTAGTACTCACCCCTAACACCACTCTTTTCAGAAGAGCTCATGCAGGTGATATGAAAAGGGCCAGAGGCAGAGTTCGATCTGATTCTCAAGGTGGAACAAACTTCCTGTCCAAGGGAAAGGCATGCATGAAGTGAGCACCTGCAGATGCTTTTTAACAGCCCACAAGCAGCATTGGGGTCACTGTGTGTACAAACAGAGCAATGGGTTCTGGCTTCATTTCCCATCTGTGGAGTAGCAGCTTTGAAACTACAACAGGATGTGCTTTCTGCAGTCAGCAAGGGCCAAATTCTCAAGGGGCACTTATGCATCTAAATGCCAATTTAGTAGACTAAATCCAACAATTAGACATTCAAAAGCCACACCACCTAGCTCTGTGGGGACCTGTCCTTCCTTGGTGAACAAGCTCCTCCTAGTCAAATGCTGTTAGGTACCTTAGTTTCTGTTGCTGGATGTATGCACAGCTGCTTATGCTCTGAGCACAGAGCTGCCTGACACCTGTGTCTCACCAGCAAAGCCAAGGCACAAAAAACATGGTCACTATGCAAAGACCTGGTCTCCACAGGCTCACCTGCCAGGTTGGGTTTCCATGTGATCCCTCTGCTGGGATGCAATGTGTGCTGGCTGCCAGTGCTGATCAGGCAGGTTTCCATAGGAAGTTTGCAGTGGCCATGGAGGTGGGTGAGGATAGGGGAGGTCTGTTTCAGGGGTTCACCAGCATGAGGAGATGCTGCCCCTGACTATGTTAGGAGGCAGAGTGGGCCTTGACCTTTGCAATCATATCCCACATGGAGGTCTGGAATGAATGGTGTGTTGGTAACCAGCACTGCCGTGTACCATCACCATCATCTGAGCAGAGGCCAGATGGGGAAGGTGCTTGCCTCTGAAAGAGTTAGATACATGGGAGTCCCCATGCTGCAGCTGCCCCTGTAGCCCAGCAGTGTAGAACACACAGGCCAGCCCTCGCAGAGCCTCTGCAGGGCAACGATACTAGTACAGGAGGAGATTCCCTCTGGCCCTCTGCTTAGGGTCTCCCCTAGGCTCTTTGCTCACAGCCACCCACTCCAGCTGCACCAGCCCCAGCTCAGTAGTGCCACTGGTGACTGGTCTCTCTCCAGGTGCAGCTTGCCCCTCTACCCCAAAAGGCAGCAGGGCCACAGTTTCCCTCGTATATCCCTCTTTTCCTTATTCCTCAGGCTACCCCTCCAATCCCTGGCCTCACCTCAACACCTTCAGATTCTCCACCCACTCCCTTACCTCCTATACTCTCTACCCTCCCAGACACGCCAAGCCCCACGACAAACTAACTTCTACCTCCTGACACGGACAGCTTTTGCTACCTGGGATTGCATCCGGCAAGTAGAAGAGACCGTGGCAACTGCTACTAGTTGGAACTTCTTTAGCCAGGAGCCTTTGCTGACCAGCATGAAGGGGAAAGAAAGAGGATGCAGTACATGTGTTTGGGGAGGTTTTACTAAAACCTGATACTTGGATTACAGTTTGCCAATGGGCCCTTTATTTGACAGATTCACAGCTACCATTCTACAGAAGTGCTGTTTCCTCAGGCCCTGCCACCAGCAGCCCCTGGGCACCTCCCAGAGCCCACTGACATGGCCACAAGTGTCTCCAAAATTTAGGGCTCTCTCAGGTTCCAGGAACAGCGCTGAGGGAAGCTCAGTGAGCAAGGTGTCCAGTGGCTACAGAATAGTCTCATAATTGGCAAATTGCCGCTGGTAGGTTAGAGCCACAATAGACCACAGGACCAGAGCCAACAGGAGGCCAACAATGAGCATGGTGATTATCCAGAAGACAAACTTCTGCCCTTTAGCTTTACTGGGAACCTCTGCAGGGATCATGTTGGTGAGATTCAGCATGTAGCCCAAGCTCCAGCCCACGTCCGTGTTAGCCACCTAGGAAGACAGGGAATGTAGAGAGGTGTTAAAGCTGGCAAGGGGCTGTTCCTGGGCATTAGGACCTTGGGCAAAGGTGAAAGAGAGTTAGATCCTTATTTGGTGTTTGATATTAATACAGAGAATGTTTGGTTTTACGTTGTCAGGGTCCTGCATGTTCTTCAGTTCAACTACCACAGCCCGTGCTCCCCTCACTGTGGAATTGCTCACTAGAATATATACTCACTGTTCACAAATAAAAGGCATTTGTGGGTCCCCACTGTTAGGAAGGGAAACCTTGGAAGCATGAGTGTGACAGTGAGCTAGCTTGAGTCTGCCCCCCCATCTTGTTTGTGCTTTCTGCTGTACTCGGTGAAAGGTCTGCAGAGCCCTTAGTCTAGATCCATGTGGTCTCGATTAGCCTGGCCTCATATATTTCACTGCTTCAGCCTCACTTTTACTGTGAATGTAATTGCGGAATAGGCTGATCTGGCTGCTGCACTGCAGGGACCAATTCTGCAGATGGACTGGACTCCATTTGGACTGTGCAGTATCTCTAGCCTGCTATGAGATGGCAGCAGTGATCTAGGGCAGCTCACTCAGATTCATTGTGTTATGGTGCTAGGGCTGATGGGTGGTATGTAAACAAGTTTGGAGTGATGTGAACCTCCATGCTTCTCACTCTATCAGATGGAAATAGGTTGGTAGGGAAGAGAGAGAGATTGCACTATTCTTTTATTTGCACCTTCTCTTACCCGAGTGTTTTTCAGGCAGATTTCTACCTGAAACTTGCAGTGGCCATGGCGGTGGGCAGGGTAAGGGCAGACCTGGCTCAGAGGGTCATAGCCAGACCCTTTGCCAAATGCATGGGGAGAGGTCGTACCTGCTGGCGGAAGTGGATGTTCTGCCATGTCTGGTTGTCAAACTTGTAGCCTTGCATCAGGATCGTGAGGATATAGAAGCCAGCCGCGCAGTAGTTCCGTAAGTAGGTCCTGTCCTGCCCAGGGAACTCCTCTTGCAGCTAGAGATGCCACAGAAACAGGGGGCATTATCAGTGCAGAATGTCACCCCGGCAGGAAGACACTACTTGATGGACCTCACCAAGGGCTTCATCCTAGGGAGGCTCCCAATGACACTGCCCAGAGCACTGCCATCTGAGCTTCAAACTGGAAGTGCTGTACGTGGTGACATATTTCAGTAACTGCCCATCAGGCCTAGCTTCAGGCTGGGACCTAAAAATCCCATTGACTCCAGCAGCCCTAGGATTAGCTTCCATGCCTTGAATGCTCTGTGCCTCCAGCGGTCACCACAGCCCACTGACCTTTACTTGTCTACCCTGTAAATTAACTGGTCAGTGACCTGTCTGGTAGGAGAGAAGGCTGAGGATGGTGGGGAGGGCAAGCTGAGACCCTCAGGGATTCACCACAAAGACTTTGCTGGCTTTGGTGTGTGAGGGAGCACCAAGCTAAAAGGCTTCTCCAGGAGAGCCCCCTTTTATGGCACGTTTACCCTTCACTGGCCACATTTACATGAGATGCTTACTATCCAGTATCTTGTTACTACTGCACAGTAGTTCGTTAGTACTGTGCAGGAGTGTTGCAGGGCATGAATCGTGATGCAACACTACTGCACAGAAATAATGAGCTTCTGTACAGTCAGTGTCACGGGAAGCCGTGTGAGGATGCTACTCAGCTGTAACGCCGGATACGGTGCAGTCATTTGGTACTTGGGTATGCAAGTACTAAATGACTGAGCAGTAACAACTGTGCAGTCAGCATCTTGTATAGACACAGCCACTGCTTCAGCTCCCCATAGGAGTCACCCCAGCTCCAGACCACTGACAAGCAATGGGTCTGTTGGAGGTGGAGCACCCAGAGCTAGCGGGTAGGAGATCCCAGCAGGACAGAGAGCCCAAAAGTCTGCAGGTTTCTCTCCAATTTTCTTCCCAACCCAAGGTGACTTGTACTTGTCTTCTCCTCCATCACCCAGATGGTGTGGGAGACATTATCCCAGTGGGAGAAGGCTCCCACCCTGCTCATGGTCCTCACACAGTCTTCAGCTTCCCCTCCAGCTGCCAGATGCAGGTACTTCCCAAGCAGCACTTGGATGCTGTTTACAAGGGTCTTACCTCCTTCCAGTTCTTGTAGCAGAAGTCCCAGATGGTGGTGTTGACAGTGCTCAGGGGCTGCCCACTTGTCAGGTTCAGGAAGTGGAAGACTGAGTAATATCCAGAAAAGGCCTTGGGGTATATAAAACAAACAAAAGCAGCAAGGTTAGCAAAGCAGCCAGCTCCCAGCTAGCCAATGGGCTCAGCCATAGCATCTCTACATCCACTGTTTTATCTGTGGCTTCATAAACCAGCTCTCATCTTGTAATAGCAAAAAGGCAGCAACATCAAGCGATGCCTGTTTGCTAGGTTGGGGGCAGGATGAACTGGGTCTCTCCCACTCCCTGTGATACAAGTAAAAGCAGCATCCATGATCAGTGCTAGATGGAAGGCTAGAGATGTGGACACTGCTGCTGGGACATTCCTAGGTGGTCAGCTAACACACCTGCTGGGTCACTACCCAGGGCGGGAAGCAGAAGCCCCACCAAGGCAAGCCTTCTGATAGACTCAGTTTGATCCTCAAGGATGGGCAGGGAGAGAAGCTGGAAGCAACATCACCCTTGGGAATCAGTCTGTGACTATCCTGAGCGCTAAGGGCCAAGCCCAAGAAGTCCTGTCATTTCTCCAATTCTTTCAGCAAATTCTGTGTTGAGACACCTGGAGATAGAAATGAAGTTACATTCATGAGATAGCTGAGGGACAGCAGCTTCTGCCAGTCTCAGAGGCAACCTGGAAGTATGATCAGATGTGTCTGGGGATGGGCAAGAGGAGAAATACATGGGCTTAACTCCTGGATAGTCTCTTGTGCTGTACTAGCATTGGAGGAGAGAGCTCCAAGAAGCTTGGTGTGTGGGTTTAGTAAGGAGAGCATGAATATCCTGGGGAGATGGGCATGGTCTGAGACACCATGGCAAAATACTGTACCCTGAGAGAGATTGCTGGCCCTGAAAAGCCTGCATTAATATCTGCATGGGGAAGTCGAGGATATCAGATAGGTTATCCCTGGGGTGGAAAGTCTGGGATGTGGGATGGGTTAATGCTTCCATTTTCACAGCTGGCAACCGAGTTCATATTGTGGGGAAGAGTCTACTCTTTCGTCCCTTTGGTGTCAGCCACACAAGTAATACCAGACTGTGAAAATGTACATGAGGGGTGCTGAGATAGGCTAAGAGGGGCAGCAGGTGATAACTCAAGTGCATTGGAAAAAATCCCCTACAACATCTGTACATTCAAATGCTTCCTGGGTGGGCAGGGCTGTGAACAGCCTCTTCTGCAAAGCCTTGCCTACACAGGAAAGCTGCATGGGTCTAACTTAAGGGGAGAATTTAAGCCAATTTATTTAAATGGGTGCCAGTGCCTGAATGAAGGCTCTCATTACACTCTAAGAGCAGTTTGTTTGGGTTTAGCTTCAGCCAACTTATATAAGCGACTGAACAGGCTGGTTTAAAGAGCATGAATGCAGATGCTGGCACTGCTTCAATTGATTCAATTTAATATTTTCAGCTGAGGGAAGAGATGAACAAACAAATTGCAGCAAGTTAGAATGCCACACACACGCTGCCCTACGCTCATGCCCGCGTGCAGTTTCTTACCACATGGTAAGTAGAACCGAACCCAGAGTAGCTTAGCTCTCTAAGACAGAGGATAACTTCTTGCATTTTAGATTCCACTTAAGGAGAGCAGCTGGCACGCAGTGAAGCTTCATCCTTTTTAATTTGTAATTTGCTCATTTTTCCCATACCCTCAAGCACACTAGAGTATGCAGCTTTCCAGTATAGAACAGACATAAGCAACACTGGGCGCATCTATACATTTGTTAATGTGCCTTAGATACTGTGCATTTAGTTTAATACCTCCTTAATAAAGTACTAGCTAAATGCGCAGTACCTAAAGTTACTGCACAGTAGCACCAGCACAGTTATCTAGTGACGCTTACTGCGCATTAGACTAATAACACTGTGCAGTAGGCTATTAGCACAGTTTTTGCTGTGACACGCTACTGTGCAGTGTTATTAGGCTAATGTGCAATAAGTGTCTTGTAGATGCATCCAGTGACAATTTGGTCTGTGGTTGGAGCAGGGCTTGGCTCCCAGCAGCATAAACAGGAATTTTCTCAAGCAACATCCTTCAGAGCATCCCTGGAGTGCGGCAAGAGCCAGAAAGAAAAGAACACGCTCTTACGTAGAACTGCCCACGCTCTGGTGGCTGGTAAACCCCATTGAATCCACATGTCTTGTTGGGCCTGCATGCAGTGAAGTTAAAGAGCTGCTGGATGGCACTCCTGCACTTAGCTGGCATTCCCATCCCTACGACTGTGAGGGTCTTGTTCTGGGCAGATGTAGATGGTGCTGGGATGCAGGGACTGTCATACAGGCTAGCCGTGGTGATGTTCATCTGGTATCCCTTGGGGTAGCACGGATGGGAGATAGAAGTGACGTTGTCCTAGAGGGGAAAGGATCCTGTTATAAGTGTACAAGTCTGGAGCAGCTCTGTGTTGTCTCATATGCACCTACAAGCCAATGCACTTAGACCAAGAGGTCCCATAAAGGAGGAAGCAGAGGGTAAAGCCAGAGCTATGTGGAGCCATCTTCTCCAGCTGGGATAGAACTTCACACTGTGCATACTTTCCTCCCTACATAGAGCAAAGGGAGCATTGGGGTTACCTAGAGCACATGGGGGCGCAGATCCCACCTCAGCCAGATTCCTCCAGGAGTCCTCTCAGACCAAATACTCAGAGCCACAGATCTGGGTGTGCAGCTAAGGGCAGACTATGCCAGATGCTCAGCATACAGGAGACATGTACCTTTGTCTGCTCCAATGCACTTGAAATCCAGTGAATCAGAGCAGACTCAACTAATCAAGTCTGAGGAGCACGAGCGCTGACGCACCCAGCGCTGCATTGCATACATTTGTATAAATGGTGAAATGCGCATCAGTGTGCATAAAATGGTGATGGTGCGCTTTTGAACCAAAACCCCTTCGATGTGTTTTAGTTCAAAAGCACTGTGGTGCATGCATGTGTACAAATGCTCCAGAACAGCAAGTGGGAGCTCCAGATACCCACCACTTCTGGCAACCCAGTCCAGGGTGGCTCCCTAAAATCAGTGTTCCTATTTTAAGATACTGCCTTTTATCTCAGCCTGTTTCATTCCTGTAGTCACAGGGCTAATGTGTTCCTGTCCCAGAAAGGCCAACTATATGACTGTTAGTACAGCTACAGTTATATGAAGTACCAGGTTATTCCAAGGGACTGTGGAGATGGAGACAGATACCTCTCTTAGGGATGCAATCAGCTTCTTTAAGACCTGGTTTTGTCCATAGCAGAGGTAGCTGTGGGTGTAAATTGAGTAGTTGGACCCATAGAGCTTGAAGAGGGCCTGGGTGCTGTTGTCCTCAATGGTTCTTCCAGGAAAAAAGGCAATCTGGGTGGAAGCCCCTCCAAGGTCTAGTGCTCCCACAGTGTCAGCTGCCGGCAAGTGTATCCACTCCCCTGTGAAGGAAAACTGTGCCCACACAAGGAATTTAGTCATCAATGGCACATGGATCCAAAAGCAGTGCCAGTGTGGCACATAGGAGCTCACTGAATTCATTTTACAGGTGCTGCTGCCTTAAAGCCTGCATGTGCGGTTGCTTGTAAAGCAGTACACAACAGGGCAAAGAGTGATCAATGACTTGCTCTGGGCCATGGAACTAGAAGGGCTGTGAGGACACCACTATCACTCAAGGGAGTTGATGCACCTCCAGTCCACTGAACTTTGTCCCTCTCTGCCAAGGCCTGGCCTCCTGGGGTTGCAGGTCCAAGAGATGCAAATGCATTTACAATTTGAAGGATCCCTGTGAAGGTGAAGTGCCAACTTCCCTTGTCAGGGCCTCCAGGGCTGGGAAGGACTTAAATCGCCAGCTTCTTTTGCCCTGGATTCACCATTTGCCATGAGAATCCCCAGCTAGAGCCAAGATGGAAGCATATCAGCATGAGCCTTCACGATGAGACCTCATCAGAGACATTTCCCCACCCCATCAGGCAAAGTCCTTACTTCCCTCCTACCTCCTGCCCACACCACTGACCTTGATAAGTGTCTGTAGCAGGTAGTTGACTGTGATCCAGCCAAAGGAGCCTTCATCATTCCCAGTGAGGACCCGAGCTCCACGGAAGTCCACAGAATACTCTTGAATGGCCTTGGAGACCTCTGCCAAGACCTGGTCAGCTTTTGTGCTGTTCTGCTCCCTAAAAAGAGAAGGAAAAAGATTCCACTTGGAGCCTGAGGGACACAGCACAGCACACACAGACACTGGGGTTGAGCATTCCTTGTCTAAACCCACCCCAGGGCAGGGTATGGTAAAAAATCTTGAACACAGGAATTTTCCCTGCAACTGCAAGAGAACAGGGATGAGAGGAGGGATCACTGCTCCAAAAATGCACCAACCACAATGAGCTGGAATAGGAAGGGGGTCAACACTTATAAGTTTCCGTTTCTTACGCTGCAGATTTCAGTGGCATCAACTTACCTTGCCCCTTATCCCTTAGCTACCCTGGTAAGAAGAGCCAAGCAAGTTCCTGAGTAGATTGATCCTGAAAGAAATCCCCTGAGGCCCAGCCATACTGTGCAGCACTGGGTTGGAAGAAAGGTGCACAGCAAACATCTGTGCAGAGGGAGGGATTTTGTCCACACTACAGAGGGAACTTCAGCTCTTATGGAAAGTTTGTACTGATGCCACACAACATGGCTCAGGGGCTGAGGTTCTAACCCAAAAGGCTCCACCCAGAAAACCGCAGGCCCTTGAATTATTGAGTCAGAAGGGATGAAGAGCTGAGCTAGGAAGGAATTATCATGAATTGGAGGATCAGCCCCTGTGCCACTATTAGTTCAGCCTTCCCAGAAGATAGTGCCAGCTGCTTTGCACTTGCTGCAGTCATCAGAGAGCAGGTCTTGTGCACTGTGGGGAAAACATCCATCCCCTTGCAGAGCTGCCACGCTCCATAGTAATGCCAGGCCTACCTCAGCAGCCGCATACCCGCTGTAGCTCCAAGGTAGGTGGGTGTCTCTTTCTGTTGCTTTGCAGGGATGACTGTCATGGCTTTGTCCAGACACACCTTCAGACTGGTTCCAGCCTTAGTGGGGTCATCAGCATAACTGGAAATGCCCGGTCCTGGAAAAAGGACCCCAGTGAGAGGCTGAGCTCAGCATGATCATTAATGAGAAAGGAAGGGAAACACTTCCACAGCTCTGGCCTGGAGATTGCTGAGTGAGGAGTGAGCATTTCGTTTGCTAAGGTTAGTACACAGTAGGGCTGTGTGAAGCTTCGAGTGGTGACTCGAATTGGAAGAGATTCAGCCCGAATCGGTGGCTGAATCTCCAAATCTGAATCAAATCAGGGGACCAGGCAAGAGGTCCAAATCGTTTCAAAGCTCTCCGAATCTTTAGAAAAGATTCAGAGAGCTTTGATGATTCAGGCAGTCCCTGCTCACTGCAGCAGGGAGATGGACCTGGACTCGGAGCTGGCAAATAGGGTCTGGGGGCACAGGTAGTGTTCTCGTCGATCCTCCCAGTCTCAGGCTATGGGCTGAGAAGGGACAGGAGGATCTATGTGGTCAACCAAAGACTGCAGCGCTGGTGTCGACAGGAAGGCTTTGGCTTTCATGACCACAGCCCGCTCTTCGGCGAGAGAGGCAGCAAGCTGCTGGGAAGGGATGGCCTCCACCTCTCTCCCCTAGGGAG
>NW_005842042.1:1154006-1170456 GCF_000455745.1 Alligator sinensis
CAGCAGGAACCGGTGAGTCCAGGGGATTTGCGGGGTTTTTTTCCTTAAAGGGCCAGAGCTCGGGTGGGTGGGGCAGCCATGGGGGGAGCTGGAGGAGGAGGGGGACTCATGCAAAGCCCCCCATGCAGCACGGGGTAGTGGGGGCAGCGGGGATCACCCAGGGATCTGCCCGGCAGGACCTAGTGAGTCGGGGCTTTTCTTCCACCGTGCCGGGAGCTGGGGGAGGCCGGACGGCCATTGCCAGGCTGGGAGAACGAGCAGGGGATGGGCCTGCGTGATTCGAAGATTCGGCAGCAGCCAAATCTCCAAATCAGATTCAGCCAAATCGATTCAGGATAACGATTCGAATCACCGAATTGAATCACCGTCCCCCGAATTGGACAAATCCAAATCTGAAGCGAATACTAGCTGCTTCGCACAGGCCTACTACACAGGGCAAGACTATACAGCACGCAGAAGAGGTGGGCATCTATAGCTGTGCCTGAATGCAGGGCCACCAGGAGAAGCCATCTCCCATCCCCACTGAGAAATCCCTGAGAGCTTTCTGTGTTAAAGACAGGTTACTTTAATATTAAATCCAATGGTCAGCACTAGACTGCAGAACACCTATTGTCCAGTGAGGCAACTCCAAGACCTGCCAGCAGGGATGAACTGTTGCAAGCCCCCTTTGCTGTGGCACCTGCACTTGCATTCAGCTGTTGGGCACCATCAGAACCTGTATGGGAAGCCACAGATCGTTCTGGCGAAGGCCAGGGGACAATACCGTTCACTGCAGCTCAAAGGAAGTTGCACGGTTCCCCCAAAGCATTGTGCTAATGATGCCTTCTGTGGGACTGTGTCTGCCTTTTGTGAAGCTTTGTCTGTGTGGTCAGAAGACTGCAGATAAGATCACTAGTTGTGCTTAAAGTCGGTGCTTTGCTCCAGCACAGGTCTGGCCGTCTGTCCCTTGTACAGGTTTCCCTCACTTTATGCGGGTTCTGCATGTGCAAATTTGCTCTTATGTGATGACCCTTTTTATACCAAAAGTTCGTTATATGCAAGGTAAATTCACTCTTATGTGATCGGTGTGGTGGAAGCCCACAGTCAGCTGCTTTGTGCGGTGCATTGTGGGAGTGACGTGCAGCAAAATATAGTCTCCTGTGTGGATCTGTGCTCCTTGCTCGTTGTCTGCAACATGTGTTTCTGTAGTTGCCATCCCCGTTATGGCTTCTACGTGTCCCACTAGCTTGACATTTACTACCACCCTGTGCTTGTGTGCATTGTTTGCTGTTGGTGAGCACCAAAATTGGCTTGTAAAAGTGGTAGAAATGGGTCTGGGGGTCAGTACAGTCGAGGTCTTGGAACATATCCTATTTGCTACATTGTAAAGTGGGTTCCCTTTATGCAAATTCAAGTTATGTGCCGTCTTCCAGGAACACATGTACAGCATAAAGTGAGGGAAACCTGTACTGCCTTTGTACAGTGGTCACAGGCCCTGTGGTTTTGGTGGCCTCACTGTTATACATTCATGACTGGACAATGCATGGGCCCACTCACCTGGCACAGTACAGGCCTCCACCTGGCTGACGATGCCAGTGTTGTTTTCCTTATCTGCAGGCCACTGGTAGATGTAGAGAGCCGTGTGCGAGGAGCCAGCATCAAACACCATCCCATACTGCAGAGGAGTCGGGAGTAAATGTAGAGTCACAGAGTGCTCGTTGCTGCCTGAGGTGTAACCACTATTCTCCACAGCCTGCCAGAGGGGACTCGTGACTATTCATAGAAGACTTGCCCTTTGAGGATTATACTTCCACCCAAGCTTTAACCAGGCCTTTGCTTCTATCCCTTCAGTTTGCAATGCAATAAAAGTAGGTGGCAGAAAGGGCAGCAAAGTGCAAAATGGCAAGTCTTGGCCCTTTCTCAGTCTGAGATCTGGGAAAATGACCCAGATGCCTGGAGTTACTCACAGAAATCTGAGGGTGAGAAATCTCCCACTGGTGGCTTTGCAACAGTCTTAAAAAAAAGAGGGAATAAGAGAGAACTGGGGAGGAGTGTGAAGCCACAGGAAGGAAAAGGGCAGAGGAGTGGAAACAGATAAGATATTCAAGAGATCTGAAAAGATAAAAAAGAAATAAGATCAAGAGAAGCTGGTTTAGTAATACATTGAACTAGGAAAAGAGAGAGAGATGCAGTCATCAGAAGATAGGGTTGCATAGGAAAGAGTTACACTTCAGGCTCCTCTAGTGATGGCACCTACCTTGGTCCTGGGGGGTAGAGAAACATCTGTGACTTTGACCAGGCTGAGGATGAGGGCAGCCATCCCCAGCACTGTGGCCACAGCAAGAACACACCTGATGTCCACTCTTAGCGGGTGCCATGGCATTTCTGCACCAAGCTGTAAGCAAAAGAAACTGTGTAAGGCCTGTCACACACCAGCAGCCTCCTTCCAGCCAGTTCTAGGGTTTATTCAGCCTGGGATAAAAGTGGTGAGTGGCTGACAAGCATCTCTCTGTGCCTGTTGTAGCTGCTGTGAGAAGCAAATGAATCTGAGAGGGGCAGTCTGTTGTAACACAAAAGAAAGAGCTCCAATAGTAAAAGCAATCCCTAGGCCCTCTCCAACACAGAAAGGTTGAAGTGCTAACAAAGGTCACCCACCAGCACCATTATTTCTCTGCCCTAGGGTCCTGCAGGCTCTGCCCCTTGGGTACCAGGAATTCTCCCTCCTCTCATTCCAATTTCAACTGCGGCTACCTGCATTCTCCACCACACACCTCCCTTTGTAGGACTAGAGCAGCTTGAGAAGCAGGTCATGCATAAGAGCTCTCATGTTGTGCAATGGGGTAACACAACATTTTTGTTTAAAAAAAACAATATAGGAAATAGAGGAATGCCAATGTAACAGCACTCTATGGGGAAAAGAATTTCACATTTTCAGACAAGGTTCTTTGGGTGAATCTGATATCTTTTATTAGATCAACTTAAATAGTTGGAAAACAATTTTTAAGCAAGTTTTCAGGTTCAAAAGCCCTTCATCAAGCTGAGGAAGTTTCTGCAGGTGGTGTGAGGTCTTCCTGGATAGAATGAAAAGTAAAGAAGCCAGAGGCTGGGCTAGTCTGTATACAAGATAGGCAGTCAATGAAGATGTAGATTGAGGAGTCAATGGGTGATTGAGGAGTCAATGGGTGAGAGACGGGGGAAGGGGGTTGAATAGTGGAGAAGTATCTGGGGAGTCAGATGTCAGGCAGGTTATATTATGTCATAAATCCAATGTCTATATTTAGTCCATGATTTTTAGTATCCAGGAGGTTGATGAAGTGGAGTTCATAGGCTCATCTTTGGGAAGTGTTTTGTAAGTTGCCTTTGAGGATCAGGACTGAGAGATTGGAGAGAGAGTGGTTTTCTTGTGAGAAATGTGCCCCCACAGGTATTTGGGTTTTCCTGCCTTTGATAGATTTCCGGTGTGCGTTCATTTTGTACCACGTGAAGAACTGCTGCAGTACAGAAGAAAACCCCCCACAAATCGCACACCGCTGGTTATGACGTATCACCCCTCCCTTGAACCAGTACAGAAAATCCTCAAACAATTGCAGCCCATACTAGAAAAAGACCCTATTCTTAAAGAGATTTTCCCAGAGCCACCCATCCTAGCCTTCAAACAAGCACCGAACCTCACCAACCTCATCACCAGAAGCAAACTTCCTCAAGCCCAGAACACACCGAGTGGATCCAGACCGTGCCAGGACAAGAAATGCAAAACCTGCCAACACATCTCCACCACCCCCACCATTACTACACCCCACAACAGAGCCATCAGCATCCCAGGATCTTACAGCTGCACCTCCAGAAATGTAATATATCTCATCCAATGCACCAAATGCCCTCATGGAAAATACGTAGGAGGGACCAAACAACAACCAACTGCGCACCAGAATGAATGACACCGCAAATTTATCAAAGACAGGAATACCCAATTACCTGTGGGGGCACATTTCTCACAAGAAAACCACTCTCTTTCCAATCTCTCAGTCCTGATCCTCAAAGGCAACTTACAAAACACTTCCCAAAGATGAGCCTATGAACTCCACTTCATCAACCTCCTGGATACTAGAGATCATGGACTAAATATAGGCAGACAAGGTTCTTTGGGTGAATCTGATATCTTTTATTAAGTTGGTCTAATAAAAGATATCAGATTTACCCAAAGAACCTTGTCTGCTTATGTCCTTAAACCAACATGGCTACAACCTACACCCCTGGACTAAATATAGACATTAGATTTATGACACATTATACCTGCCTGACATCTGACTCCCCAGGTACTTCTCTACTACTCATCCCCCTTCTCTCCCCACCCCACCCAGCCTGTCTCTCACCCATTGACTCCTCAATCTACATCTTCACTGACTGCTTGTCTTGTATGCAGACCGGCCCAGCCTCTGGCGTTTTCACTTTTCATTCCATCCAGGAAGAGCACACACCAACTGCAGAAACTTCCTTAGCCTGACAAAGGGCTTTTGAACCCGAAAGCTTGCTTAAAAATTGTTTTCCAACTATTTAAGTTGGTCTAATAAAAGATATCAGATTCACCCAAAGAACCTTGTCTGCCTATGTCCTTAGACCAACACAGCTACAACCTACACACTTTCAGGATGCACTCTCTCACACTCATAGAGGGGTGTAAAGGGATCCTCTTTTCACCAATGAAAGCAGAGGTTTATGTACCTCAGCCTCAGAGGGAGCAGGTGAATTAGGAGCACTTGTCTCCTAGTGCTGTTTTCAGCTTCTCTTTTGGCACTAGTAAGACCTCACCTGGAGTCATGTGTCCAGTTTTAGGCCCCAAGCTTCAAAAAAGATTTGGACAGAGTCCATTGGAAAGCAGCAAAAAATGATTATGGACCTGGAATGCATAATTTATAAGGAAAGACTAAAAGAACCATGGTTATTTAGTCTGGAGAAGAGAAGCCTGAGGTGGGGATTGGATAACAGTCTTCAAATAACTGAATGGAGGATTACAAAGACAAAGAAGTGAACTATCCTCTGTGGCTGTAGGGGAGAGGATGGAGGCCAAGTGACCTCAAGCTGCAGCAGAGGAAATTTAGGTTGGAGATTAGGAAGAACTTTTTGACTATGATGTTCAAGCATTGGCACGAGCTGCTTAGAGAAATCGTGAACTCTTTTTCATCCCGCAAAGTTTTCAAGAGCAGGTTAGACAGACAGTTGGCTGGGATGGTTTAGTCAGGGCTCATCCTGCCTTGAGCAGGGTCGGGACTAGACAGCCTCATGAGGTCTCTTCCAGTCCTACTTCCTATGTTCCCATTTATGGTTTTTACGTTAAGCGTGTTGTGAGCTTTGGCTGGCTGAATTAGGCAGGCAGGCTCCACCTTGCATTACTGAACACTCCCTTGTGGGGTCTTGCCTTGTGAATATTCATGAATTAAATAGCGAGCTTTTCCTTCAGAGATGTTATTTCCAAGTAATTTGTTTTCATTATTCAGCCAGCTCTGCCCTCCTTTTTGCTCTGCCAGGCAGCTCACACAGCAACATCCCACCAGGGAAATGGGAGTTCAGGGGAAGGGAGGGAGGGGAGCAAGGGGAGAGAGCGCTATGGTAGAGCCTGGATTTTTCATATCTGGATGGTTTGCAGTCCACTTCATTTGCAGCACATTGCTGAATTAAGAGTGAGCTGCTTGCTACAGCTTTCCCTGCAAAGGGCACAACAGAACTTCTCTTATCAGTAGAGGTCCCTCAGTGACCCCACACAGATGAAGATTTGGAGCAACCTTACAGTTTGCTGCAACTGTATATAATATATGTATAAAATATAAAAAATAATAGCTGGATTCCTCAAAGGGTTAGGTTCCTTACCTCTTGTGATGATAAGGGCTTGTGAACTACGTAGCTTGAGAGGATATCTATATTTATAGAGGCATAGATATATAGATAGAGCTATAGATCTATCTGCAGATCTATAGCTCTATCTAAAGATATCTATAGTTCTATAAATAATTATAAATATATCTATAGATGTATATATCTGTTCTCCCAAGCTAGTTCACAAGCCCTCATCCTCACAAGGGATAGGAACTTAACCCTTTCAGAAATCCAGTTCCTACCGTATTGATATAGGAGAAAAGCAGCCATCTTTTTAGGCCCATACAATACACGAAAGGGCAGACTGTCCTTTTGCCATTTATTTTTGATAACTGCATTTATTTGCTTTGATCAATAAGTTCTTTTTCAGGGTGCAGCAGGGGAAGACCTGCCTGCTCGGACAGGGCGAGGAGCAATGTGCAGGAAGAATTAGCTTCAGGCAAACAACACAGGAGTGAACTTTCACCCTGAGCTGTAAACTGCCCTGGCGAGTTCATGGCTTTACTAGCTGACTGCTCTCGAGTGGGGTTGTGACTTGAAATAATTTGAAAACCACTTCTCTACAGTGCTGCAGTATGAACAACCAAACCCCAACTTGCTGGCTATCCCTGACCCATGGAAGCTGTAGGCTCCAACCAAATTGGAGAGTCCCAGAGGTATCCCAGTTCATTACAGCAAACATTTTAGAACATAGATTAACCTTTGTGCCAATCCCCCTCCACTGGAGACCTCCTGTGGGTGACAGATTGACCCACATCTGCCTAGTATAGGTATGTTGCCCCTTCCTCTCAAGCGTCTGCTGCTGGCCACTGTCAGATTCCAGATACTGGATGGCAGGGGGCTCAGTCTGATCCAGTCTGTGGATTCCTTTGTCCAGTTTGCAGAGGAATCTAAACCAGATGTGTCCAGCTCTTGCTGAATTGCAAAACATTTCCCTTAGGCTCATCTGAGCCCTTCCCGGCCCCCCCCCCAGGCTGCTACTCTGAGTCTGCTTCCTGTCCAGGGAGCCCAGGGAGTACAAGAGGACTAACCCCCATGAGGGGAGAGCCACTAGCAGACAGCGAAGCGAGGAGGAGGAGCAGGGGGCAGAGGTTTACCTTCCCAGCACAGATTCTGGAGCAGCTGCAGGCAGCCGCCCTCCTGCCGAAGAGTCTCGGGCGCAGACACGTTTCCTCCCAGCAGCCTGGCCTGCCTTCACTTTACTTTGAAACCCCTTTCACTGTCATCTTCCCATCACTCTGCATGCAGGTCCCCACATCTCAGCCCCCCTTATTGGGACAGCGGCTGCTGCTCTGATCCCAAAGCTTGCAGGTTTCTCACAGGTGGCTGTTTTACTGTGCAGGCAGCCTGCGCTGGTAGGCTGGCCCTTGCTCCTTCGTCTCTTCTTGCTGCTGCTTCCTGCAAAGCAGAGCAAAGCGAAAGCAACGCGTCTTGCCAAATCTCTGAGCTGCCAAGTTTTCTGCCAGTTTCTAGCCTGCCTTCCCCCTCCCCCACGGTCTCACAGTGAAGATAACAGCCTCAAAGGAAGAAAGAGGAAAAATAAGTCCGTGATAAAAAAAGTTTCAGTGAAGATTTTCATGGGACCAAGCATGCTGGCCTACTCTAGAAACTTTTGCTGCTGTAGTGTTGCCTGGGGAAAGCTGATTTTATCTTTGCACTAGCAGAAGCCTTAGCACTGATGTGCTAGCACCAGCAGGAGTGCTTTTGCGGGAAGAAGCTATGTCTACACAAGATGGGATTTGCCAGTGTAGCTGTGTCTGGTGTAAAGAGGGCCTTAGACAAAAGGGTAGCAAGCAGGGTCTGCATGCCCCATGGTGGCAGGGGCAGTTGCAGTGTCTGAGCTGGCAGCAGTGGTAGCTGCTAGGGCTGTGCGAAGCTTTTGCTTTGTATGCTGATTCAATTCAGAGGAGATTCGGCCTGATTCGGTGGCCAAATCTCCAAATCTGAATTGAATCAGGGGACCAATTATAGGTCAGAATTGATTCAAAGCTCTCCAAATCAATTCGGAAAAGTTTTGGCGAGCTTTGATGTTTCGGCCAGTCCCCGCCCACTGCATCAGGGAGCTGGACCCGGACTCCAAGCTGTTAAGTAGGGGGCAAGGAAGAGGACCATGGGGGGACCCCTGCCAGGCCCCATCCCCTGCTGCTCCCCCTGTCCCCCATGACTGCCTTACCTACCCAGCTCCCAGCCCTTTAAAAAAAAGCCCCCACTCACCAGGTGCTGCCAGGCCGGGGGGTGGGAAATCTGTGCTGCCCCACACTGCACGGGGGGCTCTGCCACAAGCCCCCACGCTGTCCCAGCCTCCCCATGGAAGCCCTGTCCCAGCTCCCGGCCCTTTAAGAACACCCCCGCCCCCCCCCATGACTCACCAGCTGCTGTAGTGACTGGGGGCTTCTGGGGGCTCATACTGTGGTTATGTTCTGTTTTTCAGCAAGTCACTGCCTCTCACCCCCCTCCCCTCCTTTACCTCTCCTTGGGAAGTGACTGCCTTGGAAAAGACAGTATTCAGATCAGGGCTGGTCAAGGATTTTTTTTCAGCCACAGATGGCTTTGACCAATGAGAAAAGAGTGGGGGAATTTTTTTCTAAAGCTTTTATTTTATTTTTAGGCAAACTGAACAATATGTTTTAAATTATTTTTTGAAGTTTCTTTTTTTTAAAAAAAAACTCTTTTCCCTTGCGCTCTTTTTTTCAGAAGGATCTTTAAAAAGGAGGAAAGGGAGAGAGGAAGAGTAAATGATTTTCATTTGCTTTGGCAGGGAGATTTTTTTTTTATAATCCTATTTCTTTCTTTTAAAAATGTTGTGGAAAATGCTTGTTTTCTAACCAGCCTTCGTTCCAAGAGCCTGAATTTTAGCCTGACAAGGCTGCAGCACAGAATGTGCTTTAGGAACAAAGGGACTGCTATGCTACTAGCTGGCTCTGGCATCCCCTCAGCTGGTGTCTTTGATATCTCTGGTAGCTGCTTGTTCTGGGCTCGGTGTGGGCCGTGGCTGGCACGCTGGCTCCAGGTGCTGGTTTCTGCTGACCCTGGGATGGGACAGAGACATAGCAGAAAGCCTGGCTTAATGCCTCTTTTTAATTGTCTTGTATCATCGCCGGCCCCTGATTGGGAAAGGAAGTGGCTGTGCCTGCAGCCCCCTGGCTGGGGGCAGTGGCTGATTTTTTCCCCATTTTTGCCTGGTTTAGGCCATTGCTGGGTCAGGGACCCTATGGCCTTGGCTGCATGCCTATGGGTAGAGCCCCTGAGAACTTGGTCAGCTCTGGAGAAGGCAGGGTCTAGTGCAATACCACAGCAGCCCACAGACGAGGTTTTGAATGTGGCTGTTCATTCCCTGCAGAAGCACTGAGCCCTGCTCTATGCCAAGCTCAGCTCAGCCCTCAGTCCCAGAGCCTGCCTGTTGTTCCTGATATATAGGGCTCAGGGTGGAGCATGCAAGAGGCATTTCTCTTGGAGGTATTTCCTGGGGAGGTTTTTTTAACACAAAATGCACCCTGCTTGTGGTGTACATGCTCTATCTATTATTGTGGTTATGTTTTGTTTTTCTAACTTTGTGTTTGCCTTCTCTGCATATGCTCATTGGTACGTGTATTCAGAGGTTTGTCTACTAGGGGCTGCTTGCTGTTTGTGGGTAAAATATGCAGACATAAAGGGTGAGGACAGTCATATCTTTGTTCACAGGTTCTTCCTTCTCAAATGTTGTGAAGGGGAAGTTGTGCAAAGGTCACTGATTGTGAGCTCTGCAGAGGTCTGCAGTGGAGAGACCCTCAGATCCAGAGTGGAGTTAAGTGGAAGCCAGAGGGACTTTAACAGGAATCCCTTTGTGGGTGACCCTGCATTTGGCCCTCAGTCTCAAAGGGGAAGTATCATTGGAGTCAAGTACACAGATAGAAACTTGTCATCTGCTAGTTTTGAAAGAGCTGAGATCCTTCACCCTGCTGTTGAACAGGTCAGGGCTGAAGAGATTTGGGGTTGCATAAACAACCTGAAGAGGTCCAATGATCCCTAGCGGCACAGCGGAGCAGTGACCCCCTGACAGCGGAGCAGAGCAGCAACTTCCAGCAGCCAAGCAGCAATGAGGAGCAGTAATCTATGGCAATGCAGTGGCAATGGACTTTGGTAAGGCCTACTCTGCATTCCCCACTTCAGCTGGTGTAAGTAGTAGAGCTGCTGGAGCAGCAGAGTCCTGCAGGGTGGACCTCCTTACTCTGCACTTGCCACTTTTGGCTGGCATAGGTGATTAGGCCCCCAGATGGTAGCTTTGAGTGATTCTCCTTCCCAACACACTGGGCTAGGTAGTAGTTCCCCTGGGCTCATTTGGCAGTGACTGAGAGAGACCGCTAACTGGTGGTGGTTTCAACTAACATTTGACAGGGAAGGTTGTCTTTAGAGCTAGGGACAGAAGTTACACATAAACTGGTTTAATAGACCTATTGATCCTGTACCATCCCGCTTGGCTCAGAAGCACCTTGCAGCTGTGGCTCTGACCTGCTTACAAAGCTCTTGTCACCTGATGGAAGCGATAAGGTTCATTCTCAGTGTTCACTTCTTCAGCAAAGCCTCTCTGTGGTGCCGCAGAGTAGCACATACTGCTGCTAGCAGAAAGGCATGCTCTTTGAAGCCACCCAAAGGGTGTAGCCCTTTCCTGTCTTTGTCTGTATCCCATTTACACTTCCTTCAGGGTATGCATCTAGCCTCTCAGGCTGCTTTCCTAAACCTTTTAGTTCAGGGAAATTGAAACTGTTGAGGTTTTAATGTCTGAGCTCTTAACTCCACATTATGGCTTCATTGGGCACATCTGCATGAGACGCTTTATGCGCAGTAGACCAAATGATTGTACAGTAAGCTTACTGCGCAGTAATTTGGTGTACTCAGTCAATTTTCTCCCTGGACCCAGAGAGTAATAATAGATGGAACTGAGTCAACATGGCACTTGGTGACCAGTGGCATCCCTCAGGGTTCAGTACTCAGTTCAGTACTTTTTAACATATTCATTAATGATTTGGATCTGGGTGTTAAAAGCAGACTGGCAAAGTTTGCAGATGACACCAAATAAGGGGGGCTGCGGTCACACTGGAGGATAGGCTGGGAATACAGGTGGACCTGGATAGGTTTGTAAGGTGGGCAGATCAAAACCTGATGACGTTCAACACTGACGCTCTCAGCAGAGGCATGATCAGGGTGCAGGGTTGGTGCTGGAGGGGGAAGGCTGGCCCCAGGGTGCTTCTCTGGCAAGGCCCCCTGGGAGGAGGGCGGGGGGGGTGCCACCAGCTCCATGTCCCAGGAGCCCCTAGCCCCCCCAAGCCTGGGCGCCATGGGCTTGGTGGCAGTGGCAAATACAACCTGGCCTGCAGGAGGAGAAGTAGGGGTGAGGGGGAGTGGGTCTGGAGTTGCACCAGCAGGTGCTGTCAGGAGCCAGGCCTGTCCAGGCCTGGGAAGGGGGCGGGGAAGGCAGGCTGCTTTGGCCAGCACCCCTAGGCTCACCTGCCCCTGCAGAGCAGGCAGGGACAGGGACTTGTCCGGTGGCTGCCTGTGCCATGGCCTGACCAGCTGACTTACAATAGTCCTTAAGCAGCACCCATTCATGCATGACCCCCGATCTGAGGCCAGGCAGTGCACAGCCCCCTGATATAGTGTACGTTATCTCAGAAAGGTTGCAAACTCTCACAAACAGCCTCTTTCTCCTGGCTCTGCAGGTTCTGTAGCTGCACGCTGTGGGGTAGGCACCAGCTGCCAGTCAGGATGCACCATCAGAGTCACCCCCAGGCTTGGAGGTGAGGGGCTCTGTGGCTCTGGAGGGAGGCGGGGTGGGGTCTGGGTTTGTGGAGGGGTAGCCTATAGTGGGGAGTTCAGGAGGAGATGGTCATCCAGTGCCTCTCACACCTGGTGCCCAGGCCTCCACTGGTGGGTGTACAGCTTGCCTGGGGCCTTGGTGGGAGTGACCAGTTGCTGTTGCTGCTGCTGCAGCTGGTGTTCCTCGTGCCATGCATCCTCCACCTGCTGCGCCTCCTTCACCCAGGCATTGCGGAAGAGCTCCCCCGGGCCTTGCAGATGTTATGTAGTACACGGGCTGCAACGATGACCTGGGGATGTTGGTCTCACCAACCTTGAGGTGGGCAGTGTGCCAGCATCGCTTCAGGCAGCTGAAGGCATGCTCCACCAGCATGCGGGTCTGTCCCAGACACCTGTTGCAGTGTGCCTGGCGGGGCCAACTTAGGGCCTCATGAGCCAAGGGAGGATTGGGTAGGTGGGGATCCCAATTAAAAGGGGCGGAACTATCACTGCACCCAGCTGGAGGTCCGGCACCCCTGGCTCAAAGCATCTGCTCTCCACCAGGGCTGGCAGGGCAGAGCTACAGAAGATGTGGGCATCATGGGTGCTGCCCGTCCAGCCAGTGCTCACATTGGTGAAGGCGCTGTGGTGGTTGATGATGGCCTGGAGCTTGATAGAGTAACAGCCCCGCCAGCTGTAGTAGGGGAAGTTGCTGCGTGGTGGGCAGGTGATGGGGATGTGGGTCCCATCCAGGGCTCCAATGCACTGGGGGAAGCCCAGGGCACAGAACTCCTACCACCATCTCCAGAGGGTTGTGGACCCAGAGCACAGTGTGCCCCAGCATGTCCTGAAGGGTGCCACAGACCTCCAGGATGGCCTCCCCAGCAATCACCTTACCCATGCTGAAGAGGTGGCCGACATAGAGCAAGCTGGTTGGCGTGGCCAGCTTGAGCACAGCAATGGCCAGCCAGGTGTCTACGGGGAGTGGCTGCCACATGGCGGTGGCCTGCCCCTCCTGGTGCGGGTGGAGCTGCCCAAGGTGGTTTGGGTCATTCAGAACACTCCAGCCACTGCTCATCATCCCAGGTGTGCTAGACAACATGCAGCCACCACTCCTGCCTGGCCAGGCAGGCCCACAGGCGGTGGGGCTGGAGGCCCAGGAGTGCACGGATGGCAGCAGTGATGGCATCCAGGTGCACATCGTCAGCTTCCCTGCCACAGTCTGGGCAGCAGCACAAGGTCCAGGTGGCAGCAGTGTGATGGCAGGGGGCCTCAGACACCATGGTGAGCCTGGACAGGTAGTCATGCTGTGTGGGGGTGCCACCAGGGCTGAGACTGACCTGGGCCAGGCAGCGGTCACTGCGGTGGCACAGCAGGGCAGCCACAGTGTACAGCAGGAGCCTGGGCCACTGGATATCACTCCTGGGACCTGGGGGTGAAGCAGCCTTGGCGCAATGAGCTCCGGCTCTGACGACAGAATCACAGCGCGCTGGCACCACACTCTGCATGCTGCTCTGGGCCAGGAACACAGGTGGCCAGGGAACAGTGCTCAGGGCTGGCTTTTAAAGATAGATGCTGGCCACAGGCAGCTGTGGCTGGAGCCTCCACCTCCTCCTGACTGCTGCAGGGGGTCAGTATAGGGCCGGAGGGGGTAGGGGCAGGCTAGTGCCAGGAGCAGCAAATCTGCTCCCAAATGCCTGCCAGCGTTCACTCTAAGCTGCGTGGTGTGCACGGCCATGCAGGCACACCTGCACAGCTGTGCATACCACACAGTTTAGAGGGAACGCTGATGCCTGCATATGTAGATGCCTGCCCAGAGTGGGTTTACGCTGCAGTAAATTACTGCAGCGTAAACCTTTCTAGCATCATTTGCATATGTAGACTCACCCATTTAGTAGCAAAAAATAGGCCATGTGGTGACTTATTGAACTGTACTGGGAAGACTTGTTATAACCACAGAGCAGAAGAAAACATCAATATGGTCTCAAATATCTAGCAGAGAGCTCAAAACTATCTGCTGACTAAAACCTGCTACTTGGGAAATTTTTCTCACCACAGAAAAAGTCTTAAACATTTAAACTTTTGCTTGTTACCTTTGAAACATTTTTGTTTCCATGAACCAAATGGCATGTTTCAATTAAGGACCTCAGATTTATTTTTAAATAAAAGCATATAAAGCATATATAGTATTTAACCTCTTTTTTCCATCAAACTGTTTGAATGGTAGATAGATTAGGAAACTAAAGGGAGAAGACTGTGAAGTGTAACGAAGGGAATAGGGGTGTAAGTTGTAGCTATGTTAGTCTAAGGACATAGGCAGAAAAGGTTCTTAGGGATATTTTGTTAGACCAATTGCAGATGCTTCCTCTGCCTGATGAAGGGTATTTGTACCCAAAAGCATGCAAAGAAGAATTTTTCCAACTATTTCAGTTGGTCTAATAAAAGATATTGGATTTACCCAAAGAACCTTGTCTGCCTCTGAAGGAACTAGAGCAGTTTCCTACCCAGTGTGCTGCAGCACAGGTGTGCCATCAGAAATGAACAGATATGCCAGAGAATTTTGCCATGGCAGTGAGCTACCATGAGCTACAATAGGTATGACGATGGGGAATGGCTTAACAGGTGTGCCGCAGAAAATTGTTATTCATGTAAGTGTGCCTTGGGCTGGAAAAGGTTGGGAAACACTGAACTAGAGCACCAGTCTAGGAATGGGAAGTCCTGGGTTCAATTTTTGTGCCATGCCACCAGCTCCATGTGTAACCTTGGACAAATCTCTTAGGCCCAAATCTTCACTTGAACCCATGGTTGCTAGGCAGCTATGCACCTTTGAAAATGGGGTTGTTATCCTCTCTGTCCCTTAGTTCCCCAGTTGCACAGTGGCGTTACCCTGGGATGTGGGAGGGTAAATACTCTGGGCAATGCAGGCTGCTTGTACATCACAGGTAGAAAGAAGTGTGACTGCAGCTCAAGTAGGCATACCCAAGCCAGCTCACACTATCTGCCTTTGTTACTGCTAACAATGCAACTAGAGCAACACGTAGCTTAGCGTAGGCTACAAAGCCAACTTGCACGCAAGCAGCAAGCCCACACTAGCTGGTTTAATTAGCATGCTGCAATACGCTCCCAACAGCAGCACAGCCCTACCCACAGTATATTGCCAGGCTGTGATTTGCAAAGCCACAAGGTGCCACTAGGGTCATCCTTATGGATGCCTGACATGGTACAAGGAACCACCCTGCATCACTCCTCATGGACTTATCATAAACACTCAGTGCCTGCAGCTGCCCCTGGTTTTCTGGGGAACAATGAGTGTTCAGCACTGCTGAAAGTTGGGCCCTTGGGTAAGACACCCTGCTTGCTCACAGGACTTGTGGGTGCAGGCTCCACCTAGGTATAGGTATAGGTATAGCCTCACACCAGGGAGCACTGCTTTGCTCTGAGGCTTAAGCTCTCAGCAGAACCATTCCTCTGGCTAATCCAGCACTCTGATCTGCAGCAGGACCTAGACCACTATTGCCCTCCAGTCTCCCTAATCTGGCAGGTGATCATGGGGTAATTCAGGGCTCTGATGAGTGGCAGGTGTCTGAGCAGGCAGGGTATGACTCACTCAGGCCAGAGGACCTTTCCAGGCCTGCCCTCTGTGTGACAGGTGCTTGAATCTGGGGATAATCTGGTTCACCCAGTTTTGCTCGCATGGTGCAGTTATTGCCCCAGCTTGACCTGAGACAGCTCAGAGATTTGAACAATTTTAGCTTGATTCCTCTAGTCCCATCTCCGTTATGAGTGCTGTGCTTGGCCTTGGGTCTATCTCCTTCCTTCTTGGTGCCTCAGTTTCCCTATCTGTATAATGGATGGTGAAAATGAAGTTGTTGACGTCAGAAGTGCTCTAAGCAGGTGAAGAACTAATCATGCCTGTTGCTTATTAATAACAGTGCAGCAGTATGGGGAGAGCCATCTCTGTGGCATGCAGTGTCCATTGTACATGAGCCCCAAACTTCTTGCTCTTCCAATAAGATACCACCTAAATATGCAGAAACCAGAAGATTCCAAGTGGAGGTAGATCCTCTGACTTCCCCACACCCGTTCAGTTATAACAACCTCTGCTCCCATCAGCAGGTAGAGCAGTGCCTCGGAGCATAGCCACAGCCCAAGTGGCCAGGCAGAAGAGGCACAAAACTGGCACGGTCCGTGAGACTGAGATCATAAAGTGATGGCATATAAGGTGGGGATGGAGAGGTCAACTTTCTCTCTCTGTGCCTTGGCCCTCAGAAGAGCTGCTGGGAGAATGCCTAGATTCAGTGCTGCTTATCAGAGAGACTTGCTGACAAGACTCATCCAATACAGAGGCAAATTCATCAGGGACTTCTCTTTTCTCACAATTTCCCCTTGTTTCTTTAAAGGCAGACAACGAGTTGGATTCAGGGTGATGCCTCCTTCCAGGAAACACAGCTGATATCCCTGAGCGTGGTACCAAGGGCCCAAGGTTGCCTGCAAAGGGGAACACTTGTTTGGTAGGAAGATGTGAAGCCAGGGCTTTGGGACAGTTGTTGTGTGCATGTGCCTTGGCCACAACTCTTTAAGCTACACTCTGCTTTTCAGGCAAAGCCATGTCTGCAGCCCTATGTGGCTTTGGAAAATATACCTTGGGCTTTCAGGAAAAGTGCTGGAATCTCTCTTAGAGAGAGACCCATACACAAGAGGCAGATCAAAGTGCCCAGAAAGGTAAAAAATGAAGGGACTGAGAAAAAGATGCTGTAAGTGTAAAGGACCTGATCTCAGACCTTGGGTCTTGGTTTTCTTCCCTATGATGGAAAAGACAGGGAGCAGG
>NW_005842042.1:1170467-1187503 GCF_000455745.1 Alligator sinensis
AGGAATGAACTGGATAGCAGGAATATCCTCTAGACCTGGGAGATCTTGCTTATTCTCTGCAGTAGCATTGTTGCTTCTGATCTGGCTCCAGTGTGGCCCCAGTCTGCCAGAAGTTGGTGCCTGTTGTTTTGGACTAACCATGCATTTCTGTTCCTAATAAATATTATTTCCTACATGCTCTGTGTGGTGTGGTAGCAGGTATCTAACCACAGCTGTAGGGTAAGAGCTTGAGCTTCATTCTGGACTTTTACCAAAGGCCACCTCCAACTCACCCAGCTGTAAATGGCTACCTGGTCATTTGGATATGGGAGTTGAAGCCAGATGGATGTGATCATAGTATCATAGAAAATTAGGGTTAGAAGGGACCTCAGGAGGTTATCTAGTCCAAACCCCTGCTCAAAGCAGAGCCTTCCCCAACTAGATCATCCCAGCCAGAGCTTTGTTGAGCTAGGCCTTAAAAACCTCCAAGGATGGAGATTCCACATCCTCTGTAAGTAACCTGTTCCAGCGCTTCACCACCCCCCTTGCAAGAAAGTTTTTTCTTAATATCTGCCCAAAACTTCCCTTGCTGCAACTTGAGTCCATTGCTCCTTGTTCTGTCATCTGCCATCACTGAAAACAGTCTAGGTCCAGCTTCTTTTGAACCACCCTTCAGGTAGTTAAAGGCTGCTATCAAATCCCACCCCTTTCTGCAGACTAAATAAGCCTAGTTCCCTGATCTTTTCCTCTTCATCAGTGAATGAACCACTTTGATACATTGCTGGATCCTCTTGCACATAGCAAGCTCCTACCATGTCCCCAAAAGAAGGCTGTCCCCATGCCTTTGTTAGCTCCAAGCACTGCTACTCCCTCTCCCCCTGTGAGAGTGCTGACCTGCAAAACAACTGCTGCAGTCCACCCAGTCTGAATGAGCCACTAGTCTGCTCACAAAGTGAATCCCAGTCTTCAGTGGGCACTTATGTGAAACCAGATTTCAGAGTGACAGGCATGGGAAAGAAGAGAGAGAATTAGATTCAATGGAAGCAAGGGCCTGGCTATTTCAGACTCTGTCCCTTCAGTTTGGTGTCCTCTAGCAGCAGGGAGCTCTACAACAACTGCTGAGGAAAGCCCAGGGCAAGTCTTTCCAGCATGGAGGCAAGGCTGGCCTCACCTGGTGACCTCAGCAATTTAGCAAACTTCTTGTTGCTGCAAATCAGGATCAGCCCCAGACTGACTGAGTGGAAGGCACACCCTACCTCTCATGATCCTCCCCTTACAAGCTCCTGGTAATGGAAAACCACCTACCAGCCATGTTCCTGTCACATGTGTAACAAGGGGCTTGGACAGATGCAGAGAGCAGCCCTGAGTCTGCCTGGCACCTGCTGTAAAGGAGGGCATTAGCTGCAGCATAGTTAAATAGATGATAATGTACAAATTTGCAGGGCCACCAAGGCATGTGCCTACTGTCCCTTGTAATGTGCACACAACTTGCAGATGCACATATGTCCCATGTGTCAGGAGCCACGACAGCAGGCAGGGTCATTGACCCCAGCTGGCCCTGGTTTCCTGAGTGGGTCTGGCTGCCAGTGGCCTAAGTACCCCCAGCTGGCCCAGTTGCTGGCATGGGCATGACTGGCTCTTCTAAGCAGCAGCCCTGTTAGTACCCAGCCAGTTACTTAACAGGAGATATACTTCTCTGTTAGTGCCAGGCTTCTGACCTGTTGTTCCTGGTTTCCTATTCCCTGGGTCCTGCTGATTGGCTTCCTGGTTCCAGCCTGACCCTGTATGCTTTCAGATTGTCTTGCTGGCTCCTTGACCCTGTGAGCTGCCAGACCGCTTTTCTGTTGGCCAGCTCCTGACTTGTAGCATAACCTGGGGATTGTCTATGTTCTGGTCCTGTTCTGATCTTGTTCAGCTCCAGCTCCCTGTTGCAAACCCCTTGGCTAATGATGCTAGGCTGGATCCCTGCTTCTTTTTCCTGATTCCCACCCACCCCTTCCCTCAGCTTGTGATTCTAGTTAAGGTGACCACCTGTGTCTCAGTCTCTTCTAGAGATTGGCCTCCTGACCCGCCTGTTCCTGATTCCCCATGACTCCTGCCTATATCTTCCTGATCTGCCTAGGCTTGTGACCTGCAGGGGTCAAGCCCTGATTGCCTATGGCCTGGTTGTACCCCTGGCACCACTGACACTAAATGATCAGTCTTTCTCTCTGTTCTTCTGGAGTAGCTGTGTTATGGAGGTTCAACAGGAGTAAAATGTCTGGTCAAGCTCAGTACTATATAGAAACCTTTGTACAGAAGAGGCAAGTGTGAGGGCAGTGCCAGCCATATAGTGAAGGCAGCTGGCCCTGCTGGGGGGACCATGCTGGAGGACAGGAACCAGGAGGATGGGGTCACAAGGCCCCTTCTGCAGGGTCCAGAGGGAGGAAAGCCTGAGCAGCCAGAGCCACAACTCCTCCAGCATGTACAAAAGTCGCATGAATGGGTGAGTAACTAACTACTGTACTGAATGCACCTTGAGGTGTTAGCTCGCAGGGGTGGATCACCCCTTGAGCCAGGAGAGATGGGCCAAGAGCTGAACACTCAGGGACTGGCCAGAGGTATGTGCCAGATTCTCCTGTAGACTGGCCTAGGGCTTGCAGCAGGGACCCTGCCAATGACAGCGAGCTCTTCCCTGCTTCGTTTTCATCCTCCCTGCCCCAAAACAGGTTGGGGGCATCTCCAGCACAGTATTCATTGAGCAATGGGGCATGGAATTGAATCCATCAGTGAACAGGTTAAAATAACTCCTTCACTGGAGTGACCTATGCTGTTTAACTATAATGTTGCAGCCCTCCTTCTCCAGCCCACTGGGAGAGATACCTTTCTGGGTATCTCAGCAGGAAGTGCCACTTTGATGAAGTCTCATCAAGGGACATCTGATGGCCCTTGGGGCTCATGCTCTTGGTAGAGGGCAACTACATCCCATTGGTTCATAAGCAAAATTAATTTGGTGGGTTTCCAACATTATTGATATTGAGAGTAGTGCCCCGCAGACTCAGCTGAGTACTGGCTCCCTGGTGCAGGGTGCTGCATAGACACAAAGTGAAAGATGGCTCCTGGTTTGATTAACTTACAATGGGAATAGTCAAGAGTTGGAAAGGAGGTGTAGAAAAGCACCTCACCCTGGTTCTTACCCAGGTTTCCAGCAAGTGCCCTGCCCATTGGACAATTCACCCTCATTTCTGAGAAGAATGGCTCGTTCTTGTAGGCAGTTGATTGATTGATCAGGGGCCAAGGTAAAGGGAGTTTCTTAGGGCTGTGCTGTGTGTGCACACTGCAGGGCTGAGGTATATTTGGACAGCCTTTGTTTCAGACAAAGGAAGTCCTCAGTACAGATCTGTGTGGTCCTCAGTACAGATCAGGCCCATGAGGCTGCCCCAGAATTTAGCAGGAACCATAAGATAAAGGGGGCTTCACCACAGAAAAAACAGGTAAAACCCAGATTTTCTCATTTTAAGGAGAAAGAAGTGGATTTTCTCTCTCTCTTTAAGGAGAAAAAAGTGAATTTTCTTCTTTAACAGAGAAAAACAAGGGAAACAGTGGGTTTCCCCTTGTAGGCTGGTACAGTTTCAGTCTGCAAGGGGCCGGGGGGAGCGGGAGGAGGGCCATCAGGCAGGGGGTGCCACGTGCATGTGTGCATGCACACATTCACATGGCAGCCAGGCAGCATGAGAACAGCTCCTGCAGCTCCCTGCATATAAGTCTGGAGTCAGGGGGGACTGAGGCCCCCCATAGGGAGGGAGGGAATTAGGCAGGGCTGAGGCTGCTGCCCAGCTGGGGTGGGTCATGGGGTTTGGAGCTTGAATGTGCGGCTGCAGGGCCTGGGTGGGGAGCAGGACCGAGCCATGGGCAGCTGGTTTGGGCAGCAGTGTAGGGGGCTGCCTCCCTGTCGCTGCATGCACTCTGCGGGGGAGACATAGAGGGCACGTGCCTCCCAGATTTGTATGCGGGGTGGGACAGATGCAAGCTGCCTGCTGCAGGCTTGGGGCTCCCCACCATGCTGCCCTCCCTCTGGGGCCTCTGCAGTACAGTGGGTGAGACCCACTGTGGGAGGGCAGAGTGGGATGGGGAGAGTTGGTGCCTCTGCTGTGAGCCCCACACTGCGATGGTGAGATGCCGCTTGCCCACCCAGCAGCAGTGGGGGTGGTAGCATAGAGTTGTGCTCCCCTGCTGCTGCCGAGTAGACAGGGGTTACCTTGCCATGGCAGTGCAGGGCTCCCAGCAGTGAGACCGAGCCTCTGTGCCCCACTCTGCCCTCTTGCCCCAGGTCTTGCCCTCTGAGCCACGAAGTGGGGAGGACACCAGGGCCAGGAGCCCCAAGCCCACAGCTGGCAGCCTGCATCCACCCCCTGGCATGGGCTCCACTCTGGCTGCGCAACCCATGGGGAAGCTGGGCTCTGCACTCTGCTCAGGCTGCACCAGATGCTGTCTCCCACAGGCAGAAGCTAGGGTTCAGGTGCTGCTGGGGGGGCAGGGGGTCACAGACCCAGGTTCCCTGGCCCCATAGCCCTGGGAGCTGGGGAACACTCCAGCAGGGCTGGGGGGCAGGGGGCTGTGGGTGGGGAGTGCGGGGCACTGGCATGAGCAAGGCGCCAGTATATCAGGGCTGCTGAGCACCACAAGCAGCAGGGGCAGGGGTGGGGGCAGAGGTGAGGGAGAGAGCTGCAGCTGGACCTGCATCCTGGTGAGTGAATGGGGCAGGAATTAAAAAACCCCAAATCAAATGGCAGAATTTATAAGTATTTAGAATGTGTTTTATTATAGTGACTGAGGCACTGGTAGGCTTCCAAATTGCTTTAAAATTGTAAATAGATCAATAAAACATTATGTTCAATGAATACATACATACGTGTGTGTGTGTGTGTGTAGTGGCATTTCATTTTGATCACAGAAAAACCCAAAATTTGTGTTTTTAATTGGAGAATTTGCAAATTTTTTTAAATCACAGAATTTGGGATTTTTAGAGAGAGAAAATCAGGATCCCTGTTGATAAGGTCTGAAGGATGTCTGTGGTGATGTGCTACTGGAAGAGAAGACTGGAATACCTGGCCAGAATTGGGTGCATTAGTGCAGTTATGTGTATAGAGACTCTAGGCTGGCATAGAAGTGGGTGGTGAGCCAGGGATGAGGGGCACTGCAGAGCCACAGGTGGAGGAAGCCAATGCTGGAATACTGTGGGAGCTGAGGTCTGGGGTGGAGGCTTCTTTCCCTCCATCTGTCTGTATATCTATTGCCAAGTAGCAGCAGATGAAAGGGAAGCTGACCTGCTTCACTGAGCAGAGGCCCAAGGGAGTGACTTGCATCTTGGACTGAAGCAGCAGTGGAGCTCCAAGCTGGCATGGCTTCCTTGGGATGAGTGACCTTCCTGCTCCCATGGCCTTAGGGTCCCTCTAAGTCAGTGCAGGAAGGTATATTGCATTGCCTACTGCATTTATGATGGATTTGGGGGGAATATCAATATGCATGCTAAACCCCTTTCACTGCTGCCAGGAAGTGCAGGTACCCTGGAATCTGTTTCTTTATAAACATCCCTCATTAATCAGGGTGATACTACACAGTACATCCAGGATAGCAGCATTCAGACCATGGACTGAGGCTTTTGGCCATGTGGTCACACCCTTTCCCCAGCAGTGAAGTGGTTAATATTGAAAGCTTGAGGTTATGATGACGTCTGGGTACTTGGGACAGAGCCAAGTAGTACAACCTGCCTGTATCACCTGGACCTGCAGAAAGAGAAGCTCTGGGAAGAATGGCCTCTCTCCTGTGGGCAGGTGATTGGTCGCAGGCCAAGGGGAGGGGACTCTACCTTGGGACTGTGCTGTGCGCCTACAAAGCAGGACTGAGAGGTTCCCGGGCAGCTCTTGTCCCAGGCGCAGGACACCGCTCTCTGGGGGGACAGACTAAGACTGGCAGAGTTTGCAACTCCAGGAGCCCAAACATTCCTCTCATCTGCACCAGCACAGGTGAGTCATGGGGCCTGGAGGTGGGAAGAGAGGCAGGTATTTTCCCTGTCAGTAGCTTGGTAGGAAGCCACTGAAAGTGCAGCTGTGCTCCGAACCCTGGTTCCATGCAAACATTCTGCTCTTACTCAGCTGACAGGCTCCCAGTCCGAGTATCTGAGCTGCTCTTGGGAACTCAGCATGTTTTGCTGACTTTCCACTCCTCTCAGTGCAGCCCAGCTACGGGAGAGGCTGTGTTCTGCTCCTTTCTGTGTACCAGTGCCAGTTGTGTGACTAAGTGTCAGTCAATTGGTGCTGTGCAAATGCAGGGAAGGTAACAGAGCTACAAAAGTGTTAGGGCAGAGTTTGTCCTGCAAAGTCCTTGGTGCTGTGTGAGCGATGGAAAGGACCTAGAGAGAGAACTTGGGTAACGAGTCAACTGTGTAAAAGACATCCTTCTGCTCCCATCCAAATACACAGATTTACTGCAGATCATAATGGTTCCTAATGTGCACAATCTAAAACCATTGACTATTTGCTCAAGTCTTTCTCATTGCATAACTTTCCAATTTTTTCCCCCCGAGAAAACCATAGCAAACCACTAATGAAACAACTGATGTGTCTTCTGTCTGTATGTCAGTCTGCAGTAAAACAATACTGCAAAACAAGCTGTGCTTCATGCACATTTGTGTGTGTTCAGTAAACTCATGCAAAAAACATGACGGACAGGAACTACTCTGAGCTTTTTCAATAGCGGAAGCTGTCTGCAATCACTCTGTCTAGTGCTGTGCAGTTAGGCTCCTATATTTGTGATACTTATATACCAGATTTATTTGGCCATTTTCACCATAGCATCCAAATATATTTTGACTCCCGTTAATGCCACTGAACTAGCAGAGTGAAGGGAAAGCATGTCCTCCTCTTTTTGGTATGTCCTAAATAGCATTAGGTTACTAAATGGTGAGCTCTAAATGCCAGACTGAAGCAGTTTACAGTAGTGACACCCTGTCCTAATTGGCCTTGGTACTACATGAGCAGTCAGTGTTAATGAAAAAATCTCACCAACACATGCATCCCTAGAAGAGCTGTGGACATGGTGTGTATTGAATGTATGTATATGCTTGTTTTAAGCAACAGCAAATAAATGGCCAAGTATGATAGTGGACTACTTTCTTAAACCCCTATATTAAGTTGTTCATCACTGTGGAGAAGACCTGTCTAATCCATACAGAAAGAGAAACATTTTCTGTGAAGAGCCATAATACCAGTGTTACTGGATTAGATGAGGCAAACGGCTATAGTGGAAGACATGATCTGTAGTTCAGCTGGGACTTGACCTTGTATTTCCTGAAGTCAACCCTAATGCTAATTCCATTAAACCACCCATCCTTTCCTACTGTTGCTGTTCTTGTTGATCAGCTGGAGGCTATAGAGACACATGAGTTTGGGGAGGGGATGGAAATGATGCAGAGTGAAGAGAAGTAAACTTTGATTGGCAATGACAATGGTGAGGGTCTGGTGAGGTCAGCTATTTTGTGTACTAAGATAGGACATTGGTCAGGTAAAAGCAGACTCTGGCTTATTTTCTCACACTATTTATACTGCCTTGGGATCAGCTCCAGCAAGGAACTGAGCACCTCAATGGGAGGTGTGAATTGATTTGCTCTCATTTTAATGGGTTGGCCCTTTACTCTGCTTGAAAGGTTGGTGGTATCTCATTGCATGTGCTTTGTGCTTGGTGAATGACTGTATGGACAGTGAATCAGCATAGATGTACAGAGTCTGATGTCTGGGCTGTCCTTTGGCATGCTCTAGCTCTGGAAGAGGTGACCACGATGAGTTCCCAGGGCTGCCCTGGGATATTGTGCAATAACTATCCACAGGAGCAAATATGTTTGCTTAACTATTCTGACTTCACTGGAGGCCAAGGGAACCCCTCCAGGTGGTATCAGGTTACCTAGCAGAGCATTGCACTGTCTGCCTCTCTAGGGTTCCCTGTTCCTCCCAACTCTGTCCACCCCCGTCTCCATGGTGCCAACAGCAATCCTGGATTTCCCTCTGTGTTCATGACTCGACTAGTTAGTGACCAAGGCATGAGCTCATAACAGCTTGTAATTTCCTTGAGGCATGTAATCCACAAGCAGGCAGGAGGATTATCCTGGGAGCTATAAGGGGGAATGGATTAGTTGGGAATAGCTTTTACCCTTAGCCCATCCTAGTTGCAGCCAGGCTTTTCCCATTAATTGCACTCTGCTGGTTGATGAGGCCACGCGTATAAGCCCATCCTTCTAGCCTACCTGCAATACCAAACTATAAGCAAGCTCACCATCCTTTCTAGACTCTGGGAGGATAGAAGTCTGGACAGCCCCATGGGGCCTCTTTCATTGTTCAGGTAAATTGGAGAATGGAAAAACCTGTTCAGAATTTCAGTTCAAATGTGATTCACAACATTCAGGCACTTGCCTGGTGCCCCAATGCTCCCAACACTTGGGCTAAGTACAGAAAGTCAAAGAGCTCAAGGCCAAATCGATTCAATCGTCACAGGTTAGTCTAAACTGTCTAGATTGAACCAATATGCAAGTGCACATTTGATTCTAGAAATGCAGCCATGTGTCTGCAGTGGCCCAGGCCAGAAGCCAGGAAGGGGGTGGGAGCCTAGAGCACGCCTCCCTGCTCAGCTGGAGCAGGCAGCTTGGGCCAAGGCTAACCTGCCCAACCTGCGAGGGAAAGCTTGTGGGTGAGGCATAAAGCAATCTGAGATGCTGGGGAACTGAGATTTAACTTGAATCTGGAGGGGATCTGGGACAGAAGTTGAAAAAATCTATTTAACCTAAATAGGTCAAGTCTGAAAGTACATCAATCCAGGTTTATCTTAAGCCGGTTTTGGCCATTTTGAAAGTGGTTTATGTGCACTGAACTTCTGTTGCATTACAGATTGGAACCAGTTTCTGATAACTTATACCAGTTTATGTGTAATTTCTGAGCTCTGAGTGCTGATGCTCAGACTGTGTGTGGAGGGTGAAAGGATGGGGAAAAAGCAGCAGTGGGGCTAGAACATGTTGGCCCCAAAATGACAGGCTGTGCATCCCCATTTATGGAGGGTGGAGAAGACAGTCTAGCCACTCCAGTGTAGCATTACAGGGAGAGATCATGCTCTGAAAAGCTGAGTGGCTACTTTGAGCCCACATGTGGTTTTTGCTTTCACAGGGTCTGTTATGTGGGGTTAGTCCTCTGCTCAGATGGGCCTGCAACTTTGACACCACAGCTGTGAACAAAGGAACAGTCAGGGTTTGAATTATGGGGGAGCTTGGGGTAGGGGGAAAGGTAGGCTGCACCCCCCCATAAGAGATGAGAGCCCCCCTATAAGATTTGAAAACCATAACCTATGGGGGTCTCCGATGTTATTAGGGCATTGTGATGGGCAGGTCCATTTTTTTGCAGAACCCCCTGCCTCAGCCAAAGTGTAATTTGAACCCTGGGTACAGGAGGCCAGCAGGGATGTTCTGGTGAGGCTGAACTGATAGTATATGTGAGGGTGGGTGCCAGGGAAAAGAGGGATCTGATCTCCTCCTGTCTTCACAGATTGGGGCAGGAATGGGATGCAGCCGCTGGACAGCTGTTGTTGGGAGTCTCTTCGTAGTTGCTGTATTCAGCATCATTGCTCTCATTCTCATTGCTGTGGAGGTGAAGAATGTTCTCCTGCCTCCGGGTACCAAGGTAGGAGCTGTGGCTTTAGCTCAGGCATCTGTCCATGAGTAGCACCTGGATTCTGGGCTGCAATTCAATCTAAAGCATTGACCCAAGGTTTCAGCAGTTTGTGGCAGTTCACAGTGGGGTGAGGACACTGCTTGGGCATGTGGTATCTGGCTTTCCCACTACCTAGTGCTGGTGAGGTCTTCCTTGTGAGCTCAGCTACTGGGGCTTCTGCTTTTGAGCCAACACCCTGGTTTCTATTCCTTAGGCATTACGTATGTCTGTGCATTACAGATGGCCTTTAAACCCGTTGTGGCTAATCTCTGCTCCTGGCCTCTAAGCATCTCTTACTGTTAGCACTTCCAGTTACCCTCTGTGGTACAGCTGCTGGGGTCCAGCTATCTCCTCCTTGCTGGCTTTTGGATTGTAGTGGGGTTGTCCCACTGCTGGTCTACAGAAGTGACATTCGCTGTAATTTTCTGTTTCCCCCCCATTTCCCCTGTAGTACGCGATGGTATTTGATGCGGGGTCCTCACACACCGCTCTCTACATCTACCAGTGGCCAGCAGATAAGGAGAATGACACTGGCATTGTCAGCCAGGTAGAGGCCTGTACTGTTGCAGGTAAGTGGGCTCATGCATTTCTATCTTTTCTCCCTCTCTTTTTAGGCTTTGTAGTATAGTGACCAACTGGCTTGTCTTATTGCCAGCCTCTGGCTTTTACTTTGTTGGAGAAGTAGCTAGTGGAAGACTAGCACCAGCTTACACCTATAGGGCACATTATCAAGGGTTGTGGCTCCATCTTCTAGCTAGTTTATCTTGGCTTCCCATGTGCCTGGCCTTGTAAGTGAACATGAGTTTGCAGTTTCCTCACCTTGTGTTTTAAAACAAAACCACTATCCAGCTCTGAATGAGTAGTTTATCTGTGCCCAAGAGAGGTACGGAAAGGTAGTAGTAGGGAGGTTGCAGTTTGGGATTGAGAAGTATCAGCATAGCTAGAAGGTGAGGAGACTTAGGAATGGACTAGCATGGGCTTGAGTGTCAGGAATTGTCTGCACTGGCGACTAAGAAGTGGTTGCTAGTTGAGACTGAGAGGCTGGAGCTAGGATTAGAAAGGGAAGAAGTATTGTAGCTTAGGAGTGAGGGGTAATGGCAGTGACCCATGAGGGGATCTTGTATTAAGCTGAGCTTTGAAGAAAACTAAATGACTCGCCTTTTTAAGAAGGGTTAAGCTATAATTTCCACCAAACGCAAAGGGTGGCAGAGGAGGGCATGGGAATGTAAACCCAGCACATGCCCGGTCATTCCCCTGCTGAAATCAGAATGGGTATCTCCAGGTACATGTGGGATAGTCTGGCAAGGCACAGGCAGGCAGTGCTAGGCAAAGATTGAAACCTCTGCCCCACAGCTTTGGGCAAAGACCACAGTGCTAAGAGGAGGCTCTGAGGCTGCCATGAGCCAGGTTACTGGTTAACTGAGTTCCAAAGCAAAGGTCCAGGCAGAGGCTTTTGGCAGGTGGGGAAAAGTGAGTGAGCTTGCGCTAATGGAATTAATAGCCGTAGGGACTTGGGGAAGGTAAATATTGATGCACCCATCCTATTTCTGGCCTTGGCCAATGGGAGAGGACAAACTAATTTTCTTATCAAAAATTCCAGAAATAGCACAGGACTCTCTAAAAATAAAATGAGCTGTTTTAATTGCAGTGAACAAAAAGACCCTGTACCATGCACGTCATGAACTAATCTGTACATGTGTCTGTGCATATTTATTTTGTACCTCTACCCTTGCAGGGCTAACAGCAACCTTTCCCCTCCTTAGATAAATAGGGAGACACCCCTGCTAGGCAAATTAATTTCCTGGAACCTAGGTCCATGTTGCTGGTTGGACAGATGCCAAAATCATGGGCAGATGTAATAATAACATAATTACTTGTGGTTTCTCTTCCCTTCCCCACAAAGTGCAGAATGCTTGATTGACCACTTCTTGGTCACCAGAGAGGTTACCATATGCAGCCAAATCGGCTTTGAGTGCTGCCCCTAAGAGACACCCCTCGGGGCAGAGCAGTACTGGTCCAGAGTCCCAGCAGCTCATGGGAAAGCTCACTGAACTTCCACTGGCTGCTGGAAAGGATGAAATATCCATCCATGGCTGTTGCTATTCCACAATGCTTCTAACATAGTTACAAAAGAGCTGAAGAAAACTCCTTGACTGGAGATGGCTGTTCAGTTCTTTTAATGACCAGTCCAGTATTTGCAGGGTTTGAGCCTTGCATGTAACTCTCCGGGCCAGAGATCCGGAAATGTTTTCACCTCATCTTTCGCTGATCCTGATGAGCCCAGGCTCTCACTGAGATACTTTGTTCCAGGACCTGGCATCTCCAGTTACATTAATAATCCCTCTAAGGCCGGAGCTAGTCTGAAGGTGTGTCTGGACAAGGCTATGACAGTCATCCCTGCAAATCAACAAAGGGAGACACCCACCTACCTTGGAGCGACAGCAGGCATGCGGCTGCTGAGGTACCCCCACCATTGCTGTGAAGGAGCACTTTGCAAAGGGGAAGGCCTTTTCTCCACAGCACACTAGATTTGTTCTCTAGTGACCTTATTAGATGCAAGGCCAGTGCAATAGCAGTGGGCGTTAGGAACAAACATGGGAATTTCCTACTCCCCACGTGGCGGAGATCAGTCAGCAGCAATGGGTAAATTAGCTTGGCAACAGTCCACTTAATCTCTCCTGGTACTTTCCGCCAGGCCCAGCTACAGAGCAGTTTAGGTAAGAACCTGTATCCCAACATCCCCTTCAATGGAGCAACCAGGACATGTTGGAGGGGAATGAAGTGGGGGTTAACAGTCTAAAAAAGGAAGGGCATAGCAGTGATCCAGAGGGAAGGGATAGATAGCCACTATGTGATAGCATGGACCACTTCCCTCTTATACCAACGTGCAAGTGAGTGCTGTTCAGGAGTATTGTTTCGGCTCCCTCTCCCTGCTGCTTCCACGCTCAGCACCCCCTGGTTTACTGGCTCTTCCTGACCTTCCCTGAGTTTCCCTTGTCCTCTAGAGCACAGAAAACCTGTAGATGTGGAAACAGGTTCTTTTTTGTCCCCAGAGCATACCTGCTCCTTTGCAGTAGATGCTAAATGTTAGTATCAGTGGCACTTTGAAAGCTTATTGGAGTGCTGTATGGCACCAGCAACCCTTCATCTTGCTGCAGTGACCATGTGCCATGCTGTATCCCATGAGCTCCCAGTAGAATCGCTCTCCTTTCCCTTTGCAGGGAGCTGAACAGCACAAAAGCTGACCAGGTCTTGGCAGAGGTCTCCAAGGCCATTCAAGAGTACCCTGTGGACTTCCAAGGAGCTCGCATCCTCACTGGGAATGAGGAAGGCTCCTTTGGCTGGATCACGGTCAACTACCTGTTGGAGACACTCATCAAGGTCCGTGTTGTGGGCAGAGGGTGGAGGGACAATGAGGGCTTTGTTCGCTGGGGTAACTGCTTTCTTTGGGGAAATGAGTTGGAAAAGACCCACCATGAATGCAGCTCAGCTTTGCTTCCCTGATGCAGTTCCCTTCTGGCCCCTCCCATCATGGCTCTAACTGGGGATTTTCATGGCAAAGGGTGAATCTAAGACAGAAGAAGCTGGAGGCCTGGTCCCTTGCTGCCATGGAGGCTCTGACATGGGAGTAGACTTTTCACACAGTGAGCTGGTGCTTTACCCAGATGGGAGATCCTTAAAATGGATATGAAGCTATGGGGAGCTGAGAGGCAGGGTAGTGCTGAGCTAACTTCCACCTGGGACAGAAGGTCTTATGCAGGTAACTGAAGAAAGGTCATGCTCCCCAAATAAAACTGAGAGTATTGAAACTTGACCTCCACTTCAGCCCAATGCAATGGTCTCGGCTCACTTTTTACTTAAATCTGAATTGACACTGGTGACAAACTAATGTATTTTCTTTTTTTTTTTTTCTTTTTTTTAAACTTAGACCCCAGAGTGGGGTCTGTTTTTGGAACCATTTGAGCTTCTCACCATGCAAATTTGGGCAGTGACTCTTGCTGTAATGTACAAACAAAGCAAGCCAAGTGGCCCTCATGAGAGAGCCTTTGACCTCTGTCCACTTGGGCAGATTTTTAGCAGGTGTGAACTGAATTAGCTCTCCTGATGTCAGTGGGTCTAGGCTGATGGATGTCAGTTGAGGTTCTGTCCCCCTTTATCTTGACTTTGCATTGAGATCAAAATTGTGTTGCTGAAGGTGTGGACTTCATTGGGCGAAATAGAATATCATCTGACCTATGTCCCTATATGCAAAATTTTCGAGGGTGCTAGCTTGGACTTCCTTACAGCCAAATTAATTCCTTGTGCATGGTGGGGGCAGTTCTCCTTTTCAGGGAAATGGGTACATCCGTATGGAACTGAAGTTTTGGGAGCTCTGGACCTTGGAGGAGCCTCAACTCAAATAACCTTCCAGCCTAGTGGCACCATTGAGGACAACAGCACCAAAGTTTTCTTCAGGCTGTATGGCACCAACTACTCGATTTACACTCACAGCTACCTCTGTTATGGGCGAGACCAGGCCTTGAAGATGCTTCTGGCATCTCTAAGCAAGGTATTAACTACTGTGCAGGGTACTATCCTTTCCATCTTCACCTTTTGTAAGTCCCTATCTTATTTTGGTTTTTTGGCACGGCTGATTGTTCATGGCACAAAGTTAGTTGAGACATAATGGACAGCTGAAAGTAATTGAAATATTCAAAGAATTGGTGGCAATTCTTCAAGGGAGGTCCACCTGCTGCACTGCTGACCTGTCTGGGTGGAGTAGAGCAGAAGATACATATTTAGCCACAGGGTGTAGCTACTGTATATTAGCATGGTGCACCTACTGAACACAATGGCTTCCAGTGGGATGTTAAACAGATGATAGTGTTGAGCCCCAGCTCAAGTCTGGGATCGTGCCCGGTATGCAAAAGCCAATAAAGATACCAGGGGTGAAAGTATAAAGATTTATTGCTAGCAATACAAGGTGCAAGCGGAATAATTTCACGTAACAAGCACACAGAGTCTTAATTATGAGCATCTTTTATACAGGAGTATTGGACCTTCATAAGCATTCTTGTTTGCTAATTGGTTATAAGGGAGTGACGCAAGGAGTTCTTTACTGCGCATGTCTCTATACCTGTGTTTTAGCTATGTATCTCATTTCCATACATGTACGTTTCATTAGCATACTTTCTCCCCACCTAGGGGTGTGAATCTTAATATTTAAATCAGCTCTTTGCCCTACTCCACTAATTCTATTTTTGTTTTCAAGTCTCCTTTATCTAAGACTGTCTTCTCCTTATCATTGCAATTGAGCATTAGTTACAGAACAGAGACTTTTGCTTGGGCTATGTGTAGTGGTTTCTAGGTCAAACCTAACATTTTCCCCCTCTGGAGCATTTTTAATTATTTTTATTATAATTGCTCCACTCAATTTGTTTCAACACAAACCTAGTATTCTCAGCTTTCTTCGTTTGTAAAATCATTTGATTCACCTTAGGTCTGAAGATAGATAAGACGACAGGTGAACATTGTATACATAGGATATTTGATTGGTCTTGTTACAAAGGATTCTTCTACCTTGGTTCAATTTGAAGCAATTATTAGTACAATTAACTATTAGGAAACATTCAGAAGCATTAGCTGTTGCCTGAACCCGTACGGAAAACATGTCTCTATTCTTCTCTTTTACAATAGTCCCCCACTTATATATATTCTGATATGTACTTTTCTTCTCTACATTCTTCAGCATAGTATAATTTTGTAAAATTTTTAAAGGGGTTGGTACTGCGATTAAGCATGAGGTAAAAACCAGGTGAGCATTGATCCCTCCCGCTAAGCAGAAGTCCGTTCTATTTAAAATTTCCCGGGCCAGATAAATCCAGACATTTTCCTGAGGGTCAAATTTTTGTTGTAAAAGGGTTTCCCCTCCTATAAGTAGGAGTGGACAGATCAGGGTGCCCCACAATAAAACCTTGAACAATTTCATAATAAGGCTTATAAAACTTAATCAAAGATTGTCAAATTATTCAAAGTTCCTTTCTTTTGAATAGGAATTTCAAGTCTCTTATTGGCTCCACCTTCCACTGTTCTCTGTCTCCGGTCCCGGAGTCTGCAGGGATTCCTTCTTGTTCTGGTCCAGCCACCGGCTTTAGGCGACTGGAATGTATCCAAGTCTTGATTCCTTCGAGCTTTGCGGCCGTCGGGGTCGTTAGAAGTACCCTATATGGGCCTTTCCATCTGGCTCGAAGTGGTTCCTCGTTCCAATCTTTCACAAGGACGTAACTCCCAGGTAATAATCGATTTCCCAGGGCAGGATACTGGTCCTGTGTCTGCAGCACGTCCCGTACCTGCTGATGGATGGAAGACAAAACAGAAACCAAGGACCATACATATTCTCTAATCATTCCCTCTCCTAAAACATGTAACTGTTGTTCAGTACCCATGGGCAGACTCAGAGGGTAAGGCTTACCATACATTATTTCAAACGGGCTTAATCCCAATTTAGAATGTGGTGCGACCCTTACTCGTAACAGGGCCAAGGGTAGGGCCTCTGGCCATTTGAGTCGAGCTTCTTGGCAAATCTTTGCAAGGTGTCTTTTTAAGGTCTGATTCATACGTTCCACCTTTCCACTGGACTGAGGTCTCCAAGGGGTGTGTAAATGCCAGCTGATTCCCAGGAACTCAGAAACCTTCTGAGTAATTTGTGCAATGAAATGTGGGCCATTGTCTGACCCTATTCCTTTTGGAAGTCCGAAGCGAGGTATGATTTCTCGTAGGAGTGTCTTGACTACCTCCCGGGCTTGGGCAGTCCGACATGGGAAGCACTCAACCCAATTAGAGAAAGTGTCCACAAAGACAAGGAGATATTTTATCTCTTGTTGCCGGGGCAACTCAGTAAAATCCACCTGCTATTCTTCTCCTGGCCCATTGCCTATTCTCTGATGTCCTGAAGTTTTTCTTCTCCCTCCTTATGGGTTATTTCTCTGGCAGACCTCACATGTCTCTGATACCTCCTTGGCAGCCTCTCTTAATCCCACTCTAGTTACATAGTAACTGATCCATCTTACCAGGGCCCTGGGTCCGTAGTGGGTACCATGATGAGTGCTCTTTACTACCACATGAACCCAGGCAGCTGGGATGATAATGCGGCCATCCCTTGCTACCAGCCACCCGTGCTCCCCCTTCTTTGCTTGAAACTCTTTTATCAATTGTTTGTCTCTCAGATTTGGCCTTGAAGAATAAACAGCTTCCAATGTTTGCAGGCAGTCATGTACAAGATCTGGTGTGTCAGCCATAGATGGCAGCAGTGTTGCTGGATTTACAGTGCGAAAAATGGCCAATTTTTTT
>NW_005842042.1:1187587-1215664 GCF_000455745.1 Alligator sinensis
AAATGATATTCATCACTCTTAGGCTTCTTCACAGGCAAGATGGGTGTGTTAAAAGCTGATGTGCATTCACGGAGAAGGCCATACTCCAGGAACTGTTCAACTAACAGCTTCACTCCTTTCCTGGCTTCCATCCGCATTGGATATTGTTTCACACATGGAGGCTGGGCCCCTGGCAAAAGTTGAATCTTTACAGGGTCAGCATTTTAGCCTTTCCGGGTCGATGACCTGCCCATACCCATGGAACAACAGCATCGAGCAGGGTTTGAGGGATATCCGGTGTACTTTCCTCTCGGAGAAGGCCGAGAAGGCAAGCCTGCAAATGCCACCCCTTTTCAGAAGGCACTGTTAAAAACATTTGCCCATCCTGGAACGACAACGTAGCATGCAATTTACAGAGGAGGTCTCTTCCTAAAAGGGGAACAGGGCAGTCTGGCATGTACAAAAATTGATGGGTGACTTCAGTCTGCCCAAGATTACAGGTCATTGGCTGTAAAAAAGGGTCGTGTTACTGCCTTCCCTGTAATCCCTACCACCGGCGCAGCCTTTTTACTTAAAGGTTTCAGTTTTTGAGTTAAGACAGAATGGGCAGCACCTGTATCAACGAGAAAATTTACCAATTCATCTTTGTCCCCTAGTTGCATTTTAACCAGAGGCTCATCAGGGGACACTGGGATCTGGGTTATCTTTCCCTCCCGGGCCTCCGGTGTCCTTCAATCTGAATCCCTTCCAAAAGCAAACAGTCCACTGCTCTCCTCTTTTTTCTTTTCACCTTCCCCAACTTTCCGACGGGGGCATTCCCGCCTCCAATGTCCTTTTTGTTTGCAATAGGCACACTGATCTTTCTCTAATGGATCCCGTCTCTGAGGCTATCTCCAGGATCCCTCATTTCTAGGTTTTCCCGTGATTGCAGCTGCCAGTAGGGCTGCCTGCATTTTTATCTTTCTCTCCTCTTTTTTTGTCCTGTTGCTTTTCCTGAACACTTTCTCGGTTAGTAAATACTTGGTAAGCAATATCTACTAGTTGGGAAATAGGCATACCTGTTGCTCCGTCTGTCTTCTGCAATTTCTTTCTAATGTCCGGTGCACTCTGACCTATAAAAATCATATTTACCATGCGAGCGTTTGATGTATCCTCCGGGTTCTCACGAGTGTATTGTCTGAAAGTAGTGTAAATTCTTTCCAAGAAAGCACTCGGGGTCTCATTTGTCTCCTGTCGGACCTCATACACCTTACTGAGATTCTGGGGTTTTTTCACAGCATCTCTCAATCCTTGGAGGATATATTCTCGATAGGCACGGATAGAGGTCATATCTTGGTCTGGTTTCCAATCTGGCTCCTGGGTGGGGACATGATTGTCCCTATTTCCTTGCAAGTTCCCTGCAGTAATCTCCTTTTCCACGTACTCACGGGCTTTGCCCACTACCATTCTCCTCTCCTCTGGTGTCAACAGGATATCTAAAAGAGACTGAACATCTGCCCAGGTTGGGTTATGGGTTTTGAAAATCATTTTAAACAGGTTATGTACCTTTTCAGTACCTTCTCTCAAGCTGGGGGTATTGTTCCGCCAATTATACAAATCTGATGTAGTGAAAGGAATGTGCACAAAGGTTCGACGGTAGGTTGGCTCCCCATCATCTTCTAGAGGCCCAGGTACCACTTGTTCTCTTAGGGGAAATACCCCATTTCCCTTCCCACGGCCAGGATCAGATTCCCTGTGATGTTTTCCCTTAACCCCGGAGTCTGCTCTTAACTGTACTCTCCACCCACCTCCCGGGGTTATATCAGGAGAAGTCGGGGAATCTGGAGATTGCCAAACACCTGACAGCCAGGGCTGGTGCTGTTCCAGATTCCTAGGTCGGGGAGTATTTTCAGTCTCCGCCTCGGGGGGGAAGAAGCAGGAAGAGCAGATGCCAGCAAGGAATCAGCTGTATCAGGAGGAGGAGGAGGAAGAGGAAGAGAATATGGTAAAGGCAGCAGAGGGGGAAGAGCCTCCGGCTCCGGACAGTCCAGGACAGGATTTATTAGCTACCAAAGTCATCTCACAGACCCCAACTCCCTCCCCCAGTCCACATTCCTCCAAAACCTTTCTATTTCTACAAAGAGACATAAACGCTTGCGCATACATCAATTCCTCCCATTTACCATTCTGCCGGCAGAACAAAATCAATTGTAAGATAGTATTATAATTAACACTTCCCTCCGGAGGCCAATGTTCTTGATCATCTAGCTGATAGCGTGGCCACGCAGTTTCACAGAAGAATTTAGCTTTCTTCCTAGTCATAGGATCTCCACCAAACTCTGCCCAATGTCCCAATGCACAAGAGAGGGGGGTACATTTCCTAACCTTACTGTTAATAGTACCCATCTCAGGGCTGCCTTCCCGGTCCTGACCGTCCGACTTACCTGGGATCCAGGGATCTGTTCTTAGTCCTCGTCCTCACAGGGGAAAAATCACTGGTCTTGGACTCGGGCCAGACAGAATACTTACAGAGATAATCCCAGGCAGGCGTGCTGACGGTAGGCCTTATGCCCTTTCTACCCTCTCACCCAGGTGCCTGTTACTGATACTTTCACTCTATGACTTTGCACCGTTAGGCTACTGCCGCCTCAGCAATCCAGCTCCCCCTGAAACAAAAGTCTCACCGGGAAAAGAGATCCCGGGGCGCGCCTGACATTTGATAAGGAAGAGCTGTGTCTGGTCGTCAGCTAGTCCGGGCAAAGTTATCTAAGGCAGTCCCATCTGGGGTGCCAAAAACTGTTGAGCCCCAGCTCAAGTCTGGGATCGTGCCCGGTATGCAAAAGCCAATAAAGATACCAGGGGTGAAAGTATAAAGATTTATTGCTAGCAATACAAGGTGCAAGCGGAATAATTTCACGTAACAAGCACACAGAGTCTTAATTATGAGCATCTTTTATACAGGAGTATTGGACCTTCATAAGCATTCTTGTTTGCTAATTGGTTATAAGGGAGTGACGCAAGGAGTTCTTTACTGCGCATGTCTCTATACCTGTGTTTTAGCTATGTATCTCATTTCCATACATGTATGTTTCATTAGCATACTTTCTCCCCACCTAGGGGTGTGAATCTTAATATTTAAATCAGCTCTTTGCCCTACTCCACTAATTCTATTTTTGTTTTCAAGTCTCCTTTATCTAAGACTGTCTTCTCCTTATCATTGCAATTGAGCATTAGTTACAGAACAGAGACTTTTGCTTGGGCTATGTGTAGTGGTTTCTAGGTCAAACCTAACAATAGCACTGCAGGTGTGGGACAGAGCAAACAAATTAAGGAGTCAATATTTAAAAGGATACAAAATACTATGGTCTGGAGTTGAGTGAATCGGACAATGTGTGCATTGCTGTGAGCAAACAGAACGGCCTTACCCTGCTGTTATGGTGGCTCTCTTTATTCTTTGAGCTGGAGTTTCCAGGCAGCCACTGATTTGTTCCCAATTATGTTAAGGAAACCCAACAGTTTGCCAGGTTTTTGCTGTAATGATTGCTTTTCAGGAAGTTCCCAGTAAATACAGTGTTGTTTGTGATTTACTCTGTTCAGTTTCAAAAACGTTGACACCTAAGCCATGAATCAGAATAATACCTCTCTGCTTCCGTGGCCAGCCACAAACTATGAAGAGTGTGCCATTGCATTCCAGCCTATGGGCTGTTCACAAACAGTCTGGTAAATGCTTCAAAATAACAGGGATGCTGCATTATAACTTGGGACCCAAATCCAATGGTGTTCCTGAAGTCTTGTTCACAGCAGCAACTAGACCAGCTATAGTGTGTTAAGTCAGTGCAGAGGCAAGGCTTGTGCACTCGGAAAGATGGGCAGACATCACAAAGGAGTGGTCTCAGAGGGCGCCCCCTGGAGAGATGTTACTACCCTGCTGCTAGGTTTGGCACGTGAGTGGGTGCAGGTGGGTGGGAGGCACCTGAGACCGAGCACTCTGGGCAATGCTAGGGATGCCAGTGTAGACCTATGCCCAGGGAACACCAAAAAGTTGTCTAGTTTGGAGGGCAGGGTCTCTTCATCCATATCACTTATTTCACTTAATAAGTGAAATGTCACTTATTTTATTTCCTCTCCTGTTGTCTGGTCCTTGAACTTCATTCTTTCCTAACAATCTAATGCAACGTCACATGACAAGCTGGGGAAAGGAGATCAACACAGGGATCCTATTGCTAAGTCAGCTACTTATCATAATAACACATGATTTATATTAACCCTTCACTGTGCAGCTAGTAATGGGGAGTTATGTAGGTTGTGGTAACATAGTTCTGGGCATGGGCGGATCCAGGAGTGGAGAGGAGTTGGGTGGTATGGTCCAAACCTCCCTTTGGCTGTGCTGGGTATGTGTAGTGAGCAATCTGTGCTCCCTGGATCATATGTGAGGTTTCTGTTGGAGCCACTGCTTTGGTGCAGTTCTGGGACCTGGGAGTGGCGATGACTGCTGCCTTCCCCCCCACCCTCCTGCATCCTTGCTTGCTGCACACTCCACCTTCCCACCTCCCAGATCCACCCATGGGGGGTGGGTTTTCTGCTTTGACCATGGAGAACGGCAGCCCCTTTTCCTCCTGCAGTCCCTTCCCTGCCAGCTTGTCCCACCAAGTCATCTCAGATGGGAGAAGCAAGAAGCTGTAAACATTGTTTTAATTCTTTCCTTGCAGTTCCCCAACATGCACAGGATCCAGGTGACAGTGGGACTGTCCTGTGGCCCCCCTACTTTGTACCCACACCAGAACCTGGATGGGGCTGGTGAGGAGTGTAGTGGATAAATGGGCAAATAAAGGCACCAGCAGACCTAGAATGACAGAAGGGCAGTGTTCTGCTGCTGTGGGGTTATTGCATTACTGCTGCCTACCAGGGGTGTGAGGCCTATGCAGTTCAGTGCCTCATGCTAAGGACTATGCTTGTGTCTAGTCTCCTAATCTTGGAGTTAGGCAGCAGGCATGCAAGAGGACTGAGACTTCTGTGGAGTAAACTGATAAATACTGCATAGTAAAAGTTAAGTGGATACATGATGCAAAGCCTTATATCAGTGTAAGTCTTCCTTATGTCAGTGTAAGCAGTGGCTCAGGAAGTTACCATGCTGTATGTGTCTTGTGCTTCTCTAGTCAAAGCAGATTGGTTCCCCACCACCTAGTGCCTATAATAGTGCCTCCTATGAGTAGCCAGATTGAGAAATGTGATTGTGTGACCACACCTTAACTCAAAGTAAATGTGCTATGGGGGTAAAACTTAGGTTAAATTACTCAGGAGCACATATGTTGCATGTTTGGGTCTCAGACACAATTGTACTCTGTGAAGAGGTAACTGTGAGTGCTTGGCTGTGCTGGCATTCATTCCTACCCTCCCTTTGCACTAACATTTCACAAGTTTGTATCCCCTCCTGGGCACTGTTCTGGTACTTGCAGGACCAAGGTCTTGGAACCTGTGCCCACACCCCACTGATGTGTTTCCTAAAGGGAATGGAAGAGATGGGCAAGCCAGCAGGAGAATAGGATGGAGGGGGGTCAGTGGTGCTTTCTGTCTCACAATCCCTTGCAGGTTGCAGCTGCAGGATGTGGGAGTATGTGATAATAGCAGAGTGGGGTGAGGCAGAGAAGGGGCAGCAGAGCAATGAGTCTTCCTGACTTTTCCATCGTCCATCTTTGCATCAGGTAGATGCTGTCTTGGCGCTCTTGAGGGAGAGGCTGGGGTTGGGTGGGTATTGTGACCTCTGCTATGAAGGGTTACAACAAGACGGGATTCTCTCTCTCTCAAATGCTATGGGATGTCCTAACCCCTCCTACAGATGGGTCCTTGTTTTCTTGTAAATCCTGAAAGATTTTTTCCATAATGAGTTAACCCACACTCTTGGGCATTTCAAGCTAATAGGCAGGGCCGGATTAACCCCTTAGTGAGCCATGGGCAAATAAACTCGTGGGCTTTGGGCCTGTTGAGATCCCCCTCCCCATCCCGGCGCTGCTGCCCACAGGGAGTGGGGCTTGGAACTGCTGCTAGGAAGCAGCCACCACAGTGGTGAGGCTGGCAGAAGGGAAGGGAAGGAGGCAGGTAGGGCTATTTGCATTTCACCATGGTGGAGGGAAGGACTGGGCCCCACCACAACTCAGAGCCCTAGGCATGTGCCTAGTTTGCCTATGTGTTAATCTGGCCCTACTAATAGGTTTGGCAGGGTTGTGGGTTATGACAAGTTTGGGTATCACCCCCACCCCTGACTTTCACCCCAGGCCTGTGCACTGCTAATGGGCCTCTCTTTCTCTCTTTCTAGGATAACATCACTGCTCAGCAGATTTCCCATCCATGCTACCCCGAGGGATATGAGATGAACATCACTACAGCTGCCCTATATGACAGTCCCTGTGTCCTAGCTACATCCACCCCCAGCAAGACCCTCACATTCAGAGGGACGGGGGTATCAGCTGAGTGCAGGAGCAGCATCCAGAAGCTCTTTAACTTCACTGCATATGGGGCAGGAAAGATGCGTGGATTCAGCGGGGTTTACCAGCCACTGGTGCATGGGCAGTTTTTTGTAAGGCATCATTCCCCACTATCTGGGTAGGGCACTTGGAAAAGTTGCTTTCTATTGCCTGATGGCAGAACAGCTAAGAAGAGAGAGGGAGCCACAGCTAAGTCCTTTCCCTCCCCACCATAAAATCACCTTTTCAGTTGGAGAGAGAAGTTTTATCCCTTCGTCAGAGTGTTTGCAACCCCCCCCCCGCCCCCCCCAGCAACTAAACCTGAGCAGGGCCAGGGACAAATACTAGATAGTAATCATGAGGCTGCAGAGGTTTGAAAATCATGCTTTTCTCATATGTATGGTAGTGGTGGCTGTTCTTCTCTCATGCAGAAGCATTAATTTAGCTATGTACTTACAAGCTCTGGGTTTGTATTATTGGAAATATAGTGATTCTAATCTAGAATGCAGTGAAATGAGCAGATTTTGCATTGCATAAGGGAGCATAAGATCTGGTCGCAAGGGGTTAGTGCACAGACAGTCAGTCGGGAATGGTGTCTGCTTTTAGTTCTAATGTCAATTCTTAGGATCATCACAGAATGACAGGAAAGTAGGTGCTCTCATCCCCTGCAGTTTCTCCTTGGGGAGGTGGTTTTAATCCCTCCTCTTGTTCCATAGGCCTTTTCTGGATTTTATTACACTTTCAACTTCCTGAACCTGACCAGCGGGCAATCCTTCAGCACTGTCAACACCACCATCTGGGAATTCTGCGCCAAAAACTGGAAGGAGGTGAGACCTAGTCAGGAGCTTCACATGGTTGTCTGCTGCTGAGTGAAACCCCAGAGTTGCAGGGCTAATGGGGCAAAGCAGAGGAGCTTGGAGTGGGTGGGATTTACCACTTGCTGAGATTCCCATAGCTCACACGCTAGGCAGGAGGTGAGTGTGTGGGGATGGAAGAGGGCAGTGGCCCTGCAGTGCTCTGGGGTCTGAACTATGTAACTACTAGACCTTCTGGGACTGAGTTCCAGCAGTGAAGCACACTGCAGGAATCAGCCTGCTGCTACAGGGGCTTTGTTCTAGTTTCCCTGCCTCAGCTGGGAATTCATGTGCGGTTGGCGTGAATGACTGAGCCAAACACTGATGGGAGCTGGGATCCTCCCTGCTTGCTGTCCACATTCTGTCATGCTGGCTCTTTCAGCTGCAGGCCAGCTACCCCCAGGAGAAGGAGGTACACCTGAGCAATTACTGTGCATCGGCCTTCTACATCCTGACGCTGCTACACGGCGGCTACGGATTCAACGAGCAAACATGGAGCAACATCCATTTCCGCCAACAGGTAGGGATTCATTGCTCAGGCTGCTGCAGCCAGCTGGCAGTAGCTGGCTCTTCTGGAAGTTGGATCTGAAGGCCACCCATGTGAAAGCTATGCCAGTTAACTTGAATAGCTCGGTGGTCTGAGGCAGATCATTTATGTGGGCTCAGTAATGTAATAATCTTCCCTGCAGGGTCTTAAGTGTCCTGTACTCCTGTTGATTTCCCCAGGAGTTGAGGGTACTCAGCATCACGCAGGATTATCTGCACCTGGCTGTGTGCTTGGAAGCAGCAGGCTACCTTGTATTGTCATGGGAAAGTTTTGCTTTCACTGCTGCCACCTAGCGTGTACATGCTTTCATCACACAGATTGCTTACAGACTGCTGTGGCGGCTGTATGTCCGGGGTGGGAAGGGGGAAACAGGGGATGTTTCTGAACACACCTGGGACATGGGGAGAACGGTGGCGGGGAGGCTAGGGGACATCCTGCCTCCACGCTGCTTTAGACATGCCCTCTCAGGCCAAATTCTTTCCTCATTTGCACTGGCCTAAATCTGAACTAGCTTTCAGCTGGGTGGTTTGAGGGCAACAGAGCAGGATTCAGCCACAGATCTCTGATGTGGGGCAGAAGGTACAGGAACATGGTAGGGGGGAAGGAATGAAGCAGCAATGCATGTTTATGAATAATAGCAGGCTTCTCAGGGAAAATGCACCTAACCCTTCCTCCAAAAGCAGGAGGAATCTTTGCTCCTATCACTTGTATGAAATAGCCAATAATGCTGCAGCCTATAAGCTCCAGTTTTGGATTCAGTAGTTGCCAGTCTCAAAGGAATATTGCCTGTAGGGAGGGAGATGATAGCTTGTGACCCTCACAGATCTCTATGCCCCTTGTGCTGATAAGGGCTGGGCTGCCCTTGCCTGGAATCCAAAGCTGCAGTAGCTCTCCTAAGGGGTTCACGGGGTCATTAGCAATGAAGCAGCTGGAACACAAGGCCCGATGCACTTGGTCAACACAGTAAAGCCACTCTCTGGGTGTCTTTCCTTAGGCTGGAAACACAGACATCGGCTGGACCTTGGGCTATGTATTGAACCTTAGCAACATGATCCCCACAGAGGCTCCGGAACAAGTGACAGGACACTGGCACAGTCTTTGGGCAGCTGCTGTCGCCTTTATTGTGCTGACCCTCATAGTGGGTCTGGTGGGCATCGCACTCCAGTTCCTCTGGAGTTCCAAGTAGCTGTCTGGATAATGGACTTAACCGCCCCTTCACAAATAAGAAAAGGAAACGTGGCTCCAGTGGGACTTTGTCATTTTCCACCATTTCAAGATATCTTTTGAGTTTATCCCTGCTAATGCCTACCTCTGAAAGGGGCAACTTGATCACAATCTACAAGTCCATCCATGGGGAAAAGATTTCTTATAATAGATTTTTTTTTAATCTAATAGACAAAAGTCTGAAAGATGAAGTCAAACAGATTCAGACTAGATGCAAGTTTGTTTGTTTGTTTTTTCCCAAGGAGGGCGATTAACCACTGGAACGTCTTATCAAGCCTGATGGTAGATTTTTCCATCCCTTAATGTTTTTATAGTGAGAATGAAAGTTTTTCTAAAAGGCACCCTCCACCTCAGCTAGAAGCTATGGGTCTGATGCAGGAATTATTGGGCAGGGCTCAGTGGTCTGCTTTATCCAAGAGGTCTGACTGGATGATAATAGTAAGCCTTTAGGGCCTAAACATCCATGAATCCCACTGCTGAAGACTCCTGCAACTTTGGGAAGAAGGCCAGCAGTTCTGACAGAGAGGAAGGGCAGATGAGAAGATATAGTTGTCTCGGTACCCTCCTTCTGAATGCTGTGATATTCACTTGTGTCCTCCTTCTTTGACAGGACAAGAGCGCCCCTCACACTAAATAATGTCTTCCTAAAGCAGTCCATTATCTTAGAAGTGCTTACTGGCATTTTACAGATAAGAAAATAACAAGCAGGTGATAGGACTGCAAACAGCTCCTTCCACTGGCCTAGCGTTGACTTTTGTGTTTGGGGCACTGGCATTTAAAAAAAAAAAAAAAGCTGTGACTGTCTCCTGCTATAGACACCCTCCCCCTGCCCCCCATGTCTATTTAAAACCTCCCAAAAGCATTAAGAATCACTTCACAACAAAACCAAAGACACTAGTCAGGATTTTCAACCACTGGTGACATCTTTTCCATGTGAAACACAACCTACCCTGCCCTGCCCATCTCTCGGCTTAGCAAACAGCATGCACAAATGGTAATTGGCTTCAGGCTCTTCTGGTTTTACACAGGAACATGTGGTAAGCTGAAGGCCCTCGTGGAAATAAGCTTCTTGGCAGCTACCCTTTCCTCCACACTTGAAGGCTGCAGCTTGACCTGGTTGTGGCAGTAGGGTATAGTAGGGGGATGTGAGGAACTGAGACTGTACAATGGCCTGGGTCAGTTGATTGACAGGCAGGGTAGAATATCTCAGCAACATTATAGAGGTCTGTGCTTGCCCAGTGTCCCTGCAAAATGAATGCTGTGAGAAGCTTTACAAAGACCAGGTCAAGACCAAGAAAGGCTGATGGCCTCTCAGTTCCCCAGAGCCTTTGTACCAAGTGAAAGGACAGACAGACAGGAGGAAGGGACAAGTGAGCTCCCAAAGGCTGATGCAGGCTGAGCAGTTAGAGGTGGGTGATGCAGAGTCTACCCTGTGGCTGATGGGCTGAAGGAGGTCTCCTAAGGACTGGAATGGTCCAAGCTGGTGGTGAAGCTACTGGGCTGAGTGAGCTCCCAGAGGCCTATGCAGGCCAAACACACCATGAAGCCAGTAGGCTGAGCATACTCTCAAGAGTCCTGTGTTCAGAAGCTACTTGTGGTGGGTCCAAGATAATAAAGCTCCATCTGTGAGGTATACAAGCACTTCCCAGCATGTCTTTCCTTACAGCCTTGCATGCAGCTCTGTACTCACCCCTGCTCCTCAGCCTACATACAGCTCCTATCCCACTTTGAGTACTGGGCAGTACAGAGGTAAAAAACAACAAAAAACAAGTAGCGAAATGGGTTATAGAAAATGCTCTTTATGCTTCTGAACTGATTCTCACAGGTTCTCAGATAACATGGAGTCCCATACCACATGTCCCTCATAGGAAGCTTTGTTAAAACACTGAGCAGGGCTGGTTCTGGCCTGAACTGAACAAACTGGTGTAAACTTCTCTTGTTCTTTGGGAAACAAAAATAAAATGAAGCTGGGCTTGAGCTCTGCTGATTCTTGTGCTGTCTGACATGAAAAGGCTCCACTTTATTAAGGTTGGGCTGGGTCCGTGCTGGCTCGGACAGCAAAGCATTTGGGAAAAATGCCGATCTTACCATTGCAACGGCCTTCAAGCCAATCTTCATTCACTAGTAAGACACAAAAGAACAGGATGAGGATCTAGAAATTTCCTAGATGAACAAAGAAAGATTAGAAACTGGTAAGGGAGAAATTCTCCCCTATGTTAAGAGCCAGTACAAGCCTCTGCACCAGAGTCCCACAGAAGAAGGGAGGAAGCCGGCTCCAGCACCTGGGTCTTCCCTCTTGTGCCTGATGAGTGTGGGGGCTACATGTGAGTGGTGGGGAGCACCAGTGATACAGACTGCCTGGCGGAGGCTGCACCCCTTGCTGCAATGTGCAGTGCTGGCTGGAGCCATGTCCCATTGGGCGCCTGTGTCCTAAGTGCTCCCCACACCCCCCACCCTCCCTCATACCCCACAAATGCCACACACCCACAACCTGCCCCCACAACCCCCACTATACCCTGTGCCCCCCACACACACAGCCATACCCCCTCACAAACCTCCCCCCCACACACACACAATATATAAGACCAAGAATTTAATTTTGCGTTACTATTCAATCCCCTCTATATAGAGTATGCAAACACAAGTCATGACAAAATTATTTTTTGTAATAAATATGTTGTAGTAGGTATTTGACTTTAAGTGTATGATTTGTTTTTTTTCTGGTTCTAAGATGGCAACCCCCCCCTCCCCTGCAAAAGGAGTATGGGGGGGGGGGGCAAGAGGAGGGGCTTCCAGGGGCACAGGTCAGGGCTTAGGGGTGGGAGTTCTGGTCCCCAGATGGTGACAGAGAGCAGAGCAACTGTCAAGGGGTGGGACTACCCATGCGACTCTTGACAGGTCACCAAAACTCGTTAAGCGGTCCTCTAGCCGAAATAATTGCCCACGCCCGCTATATGGAGACCCTGGGAACATGGGGCTGTGACAGTGTGGGGCTGCAGAACCAGGGCTCTGCCCAGCTCCATGGTGTTATGGCCTCGCACTATCACAGCCCCGCGCTCCCAGGGTCTCCATGAAGACTGATCGGGAGTGCTGCAGGCAGGGTGCACAGCTGGTTGGGGAGCTGGGCCGGGACCAGGATCTTGGGGCAGTGACAGCACGGGGCAGGAGCTGGGGCTGGGGTAGAGCCACGATCTGCTCCCTTCACACCCCTGCCTGTGGTCATTGCAGGGTCGTGCATGCAGCGGATTGTGGCTCTGCGCTGGCCCCGGCCCTATGCTATCACCACCCCAAGATCCCAGGATCTCCCTGGCCCTGCCTGCCTGGCTCGCTCCTGGTCACAGTCCCATCCCAGTTGCCCAGCTGGGTGCCCTGCCCACGCGGGTCCTGCCCCCAATAGTGGGTGCAGGGTGGATGGGCTGGGGTTGACCGGGCACGAGGGCTTGGTCTGGTAGCAGCAGAAGGAGCCTCCACCACAGGGGCTGATAGGAAATGGAGTCTACTGCAGGCTGAACCTGGCCTGCAGGCCAGACTTTTCCCACCCCTGACCTAGGCACCCAGCTAATAGAAGGCTCATGGTCTAAGTCAGGTGTTGGCAACCTTTCAGTAATAGTGGGCCAAATTAATACAGCTCAGGCCTCCTCAAGCCAGAAGTGGCAGTTCATAGATGTTGGGGTCGGAAGAGACCTCAGTAGGTCACCAGCCTCTTGCCCAGGGCAGGAAAGAGGGCTGTGGTCAGGTCTCTTCTTGAAGACCCCCAAGGTATTGGAGAGCACCACCTCCCTTGGAAGCCCATTCCAGATTCTGGCAACCCTTACTGCGAAGAAATTGTTTCTAATGTCTTACCTAAACCTGCTCTCTGCCAATTTGTGGCCATTGTTCCTAGTTACTCCAGGGGGTGTGCTAGTAAATAGAGCATCTCCTATTCCCCACTGCCCTCCCCTGATGAATTTATAGGCAGCCACAAAATCACCTCTTGGCCTTCTCTTGCGAAGGCTGAAGAGATCTAGGTTCCTCAGTCTCTCCTCATAGGGCTTTGCCTGCAGGCCTCTGACCATATGAGTGGCCTCCTCTGAATCCTCTCAAGATTCTCTGCATCCCTCTTGAAGTGCAGCACCCAAAACTGGATGCAGTACTCCAACTACGACCTGACTAGTGCCGCATAGAGGGGAAGCATCACCTCCCTGGACCTCTTTGTGCATCTGCTAATGCATGATAAAGTTGACAGAGTTGGGTACTAGATGGTGCATTCTCATGCGAACATGCTTGGTGGGGTCAATAAAATCCCTTTGTGGGTTAGATCCAATCTGCAGGCTATAGTTGCTGACCCCTGGTCTAAGCCATTCTCATGCCTTTCCTGCAAATAAGCCTTGCCCAATACAGCATTTCCTTTGGAAGGAGAACACTACCTTCTGCGAGGATGTCCAACGTGTCTCCTTCGTTGAATTCCAGATCCTCTGGCCCTTCTGCAATGTATCTATATTCTGCTACCATCTGGTAGAGAACGGGTCTGTCTGAACAGGAATCTGGGCCCTACAGGACAAAGCCAAGGTGTAAATCACACGGCCATGCAGAGATTGCCTTAGAGTCTAACATGGCAAAAAAGCCCACAAAAGGTCCATGTACCTGGCACCAGAGTGTCAGCTTCCCATCCATCACCTGCTGCCACATCTTCCCAAGATCTTCTTCCCCAGAAACTGCAATCAGCTCTCCAGTGCTTGAATGCCTGTAACTGCAGTGATTCATTAACTCATTTCGTTTCTCTCATCTATGAGAGAAAATGTCTTAGAAACAGACTTAGGCCAAGCAACCTAGTCTTTGTTCTGGTGTCCTAAGTTCATATATTTTACTAACCCAGTGCTCTTTGAACTCCCATTCATTTAAACATCACCTCCAAATTAGCCCCACAAAGCATAATCAAGTTGAACTTGGCCTTAAATGCTGAGCTGGGTGTGAGAAAATCAAATAAATGCCAGTGGCATCTACACTAGTATTTTTCTTTGTTTCCCACAGTTCCACTACTGCTGGTGCAGCTTCACAGAAAATATTTTGCTTCATTGAAGCATCCCTTGTTCACACTTATTTGCTGCCCCCCTATGTGTTTATGCTGTGTCCTAGAGTGGTGGGATGGAATATCAATAGGACAAGACTACACGAATAAATCTGTGGGGAAGGGGGACATTGTACCATTTGCTGCGCACATATCTTTTTTGTGAACTATTTTTAGGGCTGTGTGAGCCCTACCAAAGGACAACACACCCCAGGAGAGAGAGATGGGTGGCAGACATAGCTGTAATGCCTGAACCTCTGGGCTAACACCTCTTTGCACAACTGCAGCTGCTTCCCTGCAAAGGCGAGAAGAAAGCTGCAGCTCTCCATGCAAGAAGAATTACAAATAAGTCTTCTGCATCAGCTACACATACCCAGAGTTCTGGCTTTTTTCCAATCTGATATGCAAGAATTTACCTGAGCTTTCCATGCTCTGCATCTTGACAGAACTTCTCCTTCAGCAAAGACCTGAGGTCGGACAGAGATAAAGCCTCACTCACTTGCACTGCTATTGTGTAAGAGCAATGGACTTTCAGTAGGATGGTTCCATCCACAGTGAAGAATGCTTCTTTTGGGGACAGTGGGACCTGCTAACAAATGGTGCAAAGGACAATCCAGTTTGGGTGGCTTCTTCTGGGGTCTTTCACCAGCAGAAATCAAAATTAAGAAACATGCCTGAAACCAAATACCCAACCTCAAGGCCACCAAATTCACTGCACGTATAGCATCAGAGCAACCAGGATCCAGATTTAAATGTCTCAGGTAGCTCATATGGGTGGTTCGAAAGCCAGGATCCTAACTTACTCATTATCATCCCAAGAAGGTCAGATTTGAATCCTATGGCTCTGCTGCTCTCTACCCAGTGTGAGGGTTCTGCTCCTGCCAGTGGGGAAATAGGTTTTTTCCTCACAATCACAGTGCCCTATAAAGGCATCTCAATAAAGGTGCTGACAGGTATCAACATTTCCTAAGGAAACTGTAGCTCATGAAGCTTGACCCCCAAATGACCTGCAGAGTCTCCTGGCTCAGCCAACTGAAACAGGGGTAGAGGTGACCTCACTTCCACAGAAGAAGGGCTTTAGACCCATATGAAGTAGGCAAAGGTGGTTTAAGTGATTCTACCTATATACAGAAATACAGCACTTCATAGCATAGCACACCATGGTTGCTAACTCTACATGGCAACCATCTGGATCAGGAAGTGCAGCAAAGAATAACGTCTCAGAAGAAAGCAAATAATGATGTTCAACCCACCAGTAATTTGGACTGCTCTCGTTTGTTTGTGGGTGTCTACCCCATTGGTACAGACAGAAAATGCTATAACTGAAAGAGGGGACTTGGGAAGTCAGGATTACAGTGTCCGATCAGATCCACTGTTGTAGATGGTGACCTTAGGGATCCCCAATGCAGCAAGGAGGCAGAACTCTGGAGAGTGATATAGATACATCCTGTGATGATGGAGGGGTTCAAGAGGTAGCAGAGAGATGGCTGATGATAGAACAAAAGCCATCTGGAAAAAAAAATCTCTCTAAGATGGGTACTGCAGGCTGGAAGGAGTCTTTGCAGTGAGCTCCAGAATTTGGGACAGCTTCAGAGTTTTAGCCCTTGCATTACGTTCCAGTGATTTTATAAACTGAACTTTGTCTGCATCTTGTTAGTTTGGGTTTGTAACACTGGAGCATCTTACCATAAAGTTTGTTTGGGAATTATCATCATCTGCATTAATGCCCTCTCCCTCAGTTGATCCTGTGAAGCAAAACACTCAATAAGGACTCACACAGACCCAGTGCCCCTGCCAGCTGGACATGCCTCTTTGGAGAGATGTATTTGGAGAGTTTTGGTCATGACCAGGCTTGCAGAGTTCCTGCCAACTTGAGGACCAAAGATTTTATTGCCTCACTTGTTAATACAAGACTGATTTTGTAGTCATGATGGCACAGAAATTATGTGAGAGGCGAAGATTTCTTAGGGTGATCTTTTTTATTGGGCCAACTATGTAGTTGGAATAAAGTTAGACAAGCATTTGAATGCCAGACATTCTTTGCCACATCTCCCTGGCAGAGAGGCTGTGTACACCCTTCTGGTATGGAAATGCAGAACCTTTGTGTACTCTGCAGTGTGGGAAGGGCAGCAAGTGACAAATGGCAGCTACAGCATTTATCCAGTGCCACATCTGGAGCACACGGACATAGTACTGGTTCCCATTGGGATCTTTGGCCCCATAAAGTGAGATTTACCTGGCTGCTGCTTGTCTTTTTGCTTCAAGTGGGGTCGGCTGGGGGGTACTTTATCAGGGGGAAGTGGGATCCCATTATTAATTTTCTGCAAGAGAGAAAAATGAGCCAGACCCTGGGGAGGGTAGAAGAGGTTGATGTCAAGCAGTACAGTTCTAAGTACACAAGGCTCTGAGAAATCAGCTACCGTGTTTCCTGCTTGCCAGGAGTCTGGGTGGCAGGCAGACTGGCAAGCTGCCCGCTGGTCCTGATCACTTCGGTGGGACTGGCTGCCAGCTGCCTGGTACCAGAGTGTCCCCAGCTGGTCCCAGTTAAAGTGCTTGGGTGTGGCTGTTGAATATAAGCAGCAGTTGGTACTCTGTGGGCATATCTATATGAGATGCTTAGTACCCATTGGACTAATTCTGCTGTGCATTAGCATGGTTGGCAAAAACTGTGCCAATGCACGGTTGATTAATTCAATGAGCATTAAGCATCACAAAATAGTATTTATTTGTGCTAATGCATGATAGCACTGATTACGGTGCATTAATGAATATGTAGATGTGCCCTGTAGGTTCTTAATGAGACAGACTTTTTTCTCTGGCTGGCTCCTGATGCCTTCCTTTTAGTCTCTTAGCTCTGGTCCTTGATGCCTGCCTGAACCATATGCTGAGCTCCTAGTGTTTGTACCCCATAGCTTGTTACTCTTGGCTCTTGGACTCCCAACGCGGGGGAGGGTGTGACTGCCAGGTGCAGCGTGGGGTGCGATGTGCCCCCGTGCCTACTCCCCACATGGCACCCCACAGCCATGCACCATGCCCCCTCCACGTGGAGGGCAGTCGCTGGCTGCGGCTGCAGGGCACACAGGGTCTAGGAGGCGCGTGGTGCACGGGCATGTAGGGAGCTGGTATGGGGGTACACAGGCAGTGCCCGCTGACTGCAACCCATGGCTGTGGGGTGGGGCACACCCCACACCTGCTCCCAGTGTGGCACACTGTGGCCCCCCCCACCCCCCCTCATGGGGAGCGACTGCCAGATGCAGCCACAGGGTTCGGTGGTAGGGGAGGCCATGGTGTGCAGCTGCAGGGTTCTGTGCGGGAAGCCAGCAAGGGGGTATGTGTGTGTCCAGCAACAGCAACAATATATAGTGACGTTTCACTTTAACCACAGAAAAAGGGTGGAATTAGGGTTTTTTTTATTGTCCTGTGGTGCAGCAAAGGATAGTGATGTCTATCAGCCCACAATTTGTGCTGCTGTAAAAATTTGTGTGTGTATATATGTATATGTATGTATGTATGTATATATAGTGGCATTTCATTTTAATCATGGAAAAATGTGGATGGTGGGGGGAAGGTTAAATCAGAAAATTTTGGATTTTTTTTATTAGGAAAAACCAGGATCCCTCATGATGACAGCAATGGTACATTGCTTACAACACAAATGGTTCCAACCAGGCAGAGAAGTTGATAAAACAAATAGACTCTGCAGGAAACAGATCAGAGCTGCACAAAAAAACCCCACCTTTCTCCAACTGCTTGGATTTCACTGTCCTTGGTCAAAAGCTCTGGACTCTCCCTCTGGATGTCTGAAGAGACGCCCACTGCCAGGTCTTTAGGTTCAGATCACTTTCACACACCATGCCTGAGTGTCCTGAACATATTTCCTTGCCCTTTCCCCACCACCATGATTACAAAGTTATCACCTTACCCACTTGTCAGCCTTTGGGGCATGAACAGGTTCCAGTAAAGAGGTTGGTACGCACAATTTCTGGGGGATGCAAAGTAGAAGAGAAAACCAGGTCAGACCTAGCTACATTGACAGACACAGAACCTTTGAATGGCAGCTCTTTGGGGCAGGCAGTATCTGAGATGAGTCAGTGCAGGGCATAGCCCAGTGGGGTCATGCTTCAAGACCCGGGTTCCTATTTGCTACTGAAATATAAACAATGCAAGCATTGACTCAGCCATGGTGTGCCCATGGAAAGTGATGCCAATGTGAGGACACAGAAATATATTACTGCCTCTTCTGAGGAAACTGCTTTGCATGTAGCAGTTATAAGTGGGACACTGAATGAATCTTGGATATACCTTTCTGCTTTTTTCTGTGGAAGGTGATGATCCTATTGATGCAAGCAGCTCACCTGTTCTTGTTGCCCAATGGCAATTGGAAACTTAACAGTCCTTATAGACTCCTATGCCTAGTAGCCAATCCATGAAAATAAATTGATGATAGCTTCAGAGGAGGTACCAATGTATTCCATTCTTCATGCTCCTACAGCTCGAGAGAATTACTAAAGAAATATCTTAAAGCCTCATGGAGGCCCTGCTAATGGTGCATGTCCAGGACCTTCCAGTTTCACATACCTGTCCATTGTGTATGACAGTAGCCCAGCCATCTGTGTCTTTGGTTAGTACAAAGACAAGGCTGCTGGCCTTCAAAGCCACCTCCTCAGAGTCCTTGGGGTAATAATGGCCCAAGACACGATAATAGCCTGAGTCACAGTCTCTGGAGAGAAAAAAAAGAAACAAAGAGGCCACGTCTAGATGAATGTGGCCATGTGGTATGTTACACTATGAACCTGTCAGCAGCTCCACACACTGCACATTCAGGCATTCCCCACGCTGCTACCTTGCAGCAGTGCAGAGGGTTTTCTTGACCCGGGGAGATCCTGGGGTCAAAAGAACCCATGCAGAAAAAAGTGGGGTGGCATATGTGGTGGCATTGTGTGCTGCCCAAAACTGGAGCTTGGATGGCCAGAGCCATGCTCCAGCTGCTGGCCAGGCTCCCAGCTGCAGGAGCACTTCTTCTGCCCCTAGGGCCCCAAGTAAGGCTTCTGGGGCCAACACAGCTGCTAGCTCAGCCTCTCCCACCCCCACAAGGTGTGCTGCTGCTACTTGTCCCTGGGAAACCAAACCAAACCATCACTTATCTGGATGCAGCCAGAGTGTCCTTGCTAAGACTGCAAACAGATGTTGCATTTCTCCCAGGATAAACCTTTTTATTCCAGGACAAAGAAGACACAAGAGCCACATCCAGACATACAAGTATGTGCAGTTTGTGGCACTGCAAACCTCTGCGGTGCCACAAACCACATGTCCAGAATATTAAAACATGGGGCACACTGCAAATTTGCAGTGCATGGGGCAAATTTTGCTACCAGGGAATCCCAGTAGCAAAAAAAAAACATTTAAAAAGTAGTGCGGCGCACATAGGAGTGTGCACTGGTAAACACAGAGGCTTTGTCCTCTTGGGAGATGCTCTGGCTGCCAGCCAGAGTGTCTCCACTCCTTTAGTTGTCCCTTGGCTCCTCCAGCACATCAGGAACAGGGGAGGAGTGGGGAAAGGGCAGCTTCCCTGAAGCGGGGCAATTTCCGCACACCAAAGTACACATGCAGGGGTGTGCACTGCAGCAAATTTGTGCCACTACTATTCTTGCTGCTGCAAGTGCACGCGTCTCCATGTGGAGACGTCCCCAAAGATATTCTAATAGTTTATCCTGGGACATTGCACAGTGGGTGTGTTTACATGTGATGCTAGGTCACCATAGCCATGCACCATGGCAACATAGCATCTGTGCGTAAAAAAACACGATGCCACAGCTACATCGCTGTAGTGATGTGCTCCCTCATTATAATGTGTTGCTATGGTGATGTAGTGCCTAAAAATAACTGTGCGCAGCACACACTATGTAGTACAGGTGTTACTGCGCTGTCTTTTAGTACGTCCAAAAAGAAGTACTAAATGACGGCGCAATAACAGTGGCGCCATAGCAGCACATGCAGATGTGCCCAGTTTGTCTAAATGGCTGTCCTGGGTTTGCATCATTGTCCTGATAGCAGAAAAGTAGTTGTTGTGCATTCAGCTGTGCACTTAACCCTGTTTGGAAGGGCCGTGTGTCTACATGCCAGTCCCGGGATATTTTTGTTCAGGGACAAACACAGGCACAACTTATCCAGAGATAAACATACCATCTGTCCCTAGCCTTGGAGCCCTTCTTACCCCTGGGGAGGGGCTATCTATGGGTTTAGTGTGAGCCTTCTTTTTGCTTCTTTGGTTCGTCTCCTCAGATATCTGCAGGCTGGGAAAAGACACTGTGACCCTTCTACTCTGATTCTTCTAAAGGTAAGTGTGGTAGGAGAGGTGCAGTCGCACACTCAGACAGCACTGTTCCCAGGAGTGAGCCTACTCCTTTCTCTGGTGCCTTTCTGACCAATTCAGAAGGAGGAGTTGCCATTTTTCTGGGATCTGAGGAAAAGGCAAGTCTATTCTGCTCTATCTCCCTGATCTCTGTCCCCATATATTCACACACCTCACAAATACAAGCAAGCACAGCTTAAATCATCACTAAGGAAAAGGCAATGGCAGCAGCAGCATATGGGCACAGGGACACCACAGTGGTACCACAGCAGGGGTGGAGAGACCATGTCTTTGCAGCAACCAGTAAGGCTGACCTGGCCTCCCACCCCCTGCCTGCTCTCTGGCACTGATCATCCCTCTGCTCCCTGCATGCTCTCTAGTAGGCTTTTGCTCAAGGTCAAAACTTGCTAGTTATGCTTCTGCTGTATTAGCCTTTGTTTGTAGTCTATCAGGAATGACAAGGCATGGCATTTTGAAGAACCTGCTATCATCTACTAGAACCAACTGATGCTGAAAGAGCTTCCTTCTGGCATCCTCCAGCTATTTCTGAGAATTCCCAAAGTTCATCCTTTGCTTGCATCATGGCACCAACTAGTGCAATGCTACAAGTACTGAAGCACATACATACATGGAGTGCTTTGAGACTGTGGCACAAAGGATACCATGGATGTTCAGTAACAGTAGTAAATAGTTCTGCATTATTGCAATAATTCTTGCAGTCATACAAGCCTTACATGCTCAGCATTTTCTCCACACTGATGAATATATAGGGTTGGGATATTACGGGTTTTTCAAACCAAGACACGTGGGGACCAAACAAGATGCCCTGTACAGGGAAGAGTGATAGAAAAGCAGAGCTGCGGCGGAGGAGGAGGGAACTGGTTACTTACTGCACAGCATCAACACTGGGTTTGTAAAAGCCCTTTGTCTGTGAAGAAACAACAGCATCAGCTCAGAAAAGTTTGTGGCCAACCAATATGCAGGGTTATATAAAGCTGTTTTCTGGCCAGGAGAGTCAGGGTCAGAGACAGTTTCAGGCTTTGATGATATTTTTCCCTCCTATTCTCCTGTCCATACTTGTCATGCTAAAGCCCCTGTAAGGAGAGCCTTCAGAGTGTGGTGCTAATAACACAGGGTCACACTTTTGATACCTGGTTGGATTAAATGATTTCTTGAGGTCCCTTCCAGCCCTACTTCTCTGAGAAATCAATGAAAATGTGCACACTCCCCACTCTAATGAGCTGCACCACTAAGCAGTGTTGGACTGGTATCCCCTTCTTCCAACTACCCTCCACGCCACCTAGCCACGCTCTCCCACTCCTAATTGTAAGGACTCCACGCAATCTAGCCACGCTCTCCCACTCCTAATTGTAAGGGCTTCATATGATGGTGTAACTCACACAGATTTACTGCGATGGGTTTGTTATGGTGCTTGACAAGTATAAGGCAAGTATGGCAGGGATTTACTCTTAGAGCTTTAATTCAGGGCCTGGACAGGTAAAACAGTTACAACACTTTAAATGGGGTGAGGAAGGACTGACCATGGTGTAGCTGAATCTGGTGTAACTGTTTAATCTGTCCACTACTATTCCACAGTAAGTGAAGCTAAATCTCAATAATTTATCCCACATTTCATTTGGGGATAAATTATGATTTAGCTGCACTTACAGGGGACGGGATAGGTCAGACTACAGTTACATCAGATCAGCTGATACACTTTCCTGAATGGTAGCCCCCTCTGGCTAACAGTGAAATACCAATGATGGGCTCTAAAGCATAGAAAGGTACCTACTGTGATATGGAGCTTTGAGGGTATGCTTAGAAGTGGGATATATGGGAAGACTTAGTGTCCCAGGAAACAACTCTGATACATTAAAATGTTGTGGATTCTACAGCCTTTTCCAGTAAAGGGTTTTTATCCTGAGAGTGTACTATATGGAGCTGTATGATAGCAATATCATTATATGCTCTTGCATTGCAGTGTCAGTTGTTCTTTTTGATACACTCACCTGTGGCCTGAGAGGCTCAAACCCAATGTACTCATCATTAGGAATGACAGAGGAGATCACCTGCCACAGGACAAAATGATGATTGACTTTAGATCAGATGAAAGTACAGCAAGGCACTGTTAAAATTATCCCTGGGAACTAGCCATTGAGCCAAGTGTCCACATAAGCTCGTGCCCACAATGGCAAGGCATGAAGACAAGTCACAGCACGCAATGGAGTGTGCAGATCTGATCCAGGCAGTAACTCCACCTGCCTCAGTGCCTGGTTTTCAGGCTCCTGCAAGCCAGATTCTTCACATATTTGTGAGTGAATTACCCTCTTGTTCACCTCCTCTGTATACAAGTGGATATTGCCCTATAAAAGTTATATAAGAGGAGTGATAACATACATCTCTGATGCCTTGACAACTTTCTCCTAAGGGCATTAACTAAGGATTCATCCCATAAGGAATCCACCACAAGTGGAAATATCAAAGTTTGTGGAAGTAATCCACATGAACTTCCCATAACTTAAAAGAATCATTTTCAGCATAATGGACAATCATAGGATTCCCACAGTATTTATGTGGCATTTTCAGAGATTTTTGATTAGCAAATACAAGTGCTGAGGGCTATCTTTAACATTCAGTTCCCAAAGAACCCCCTCCTGAATACAGAAGCTCAACAATTTAGGAGCAGTCTCTCTATGGACGCAAATGTTTTCAACAGATCTCTGATTATTCTCCTTCTTTGTGAAACTCAAGAGCCACTCAAGGCTACAAATCACTGCGCGCCAAAAAAATGACAGAGAAAAACCTGAAAGGGTGTTTCTCAATTATGAGGTATATTACATTTATGTTCTAAAAAGTCCTTGCTAGTATTTCCTGGGTGCCACCACTGGCAGAGAGCCTAATCAATGCTAGTCTCAGGTGGCTGGATGGTTAGTGGTTGGCAGAGGGCCCTGGCAGTAGTGCTGTCTTGAGCAGGTAGAGCTGTGGTTTGCTCACTGCCAGTTTTAGTCATCAAAGTGCCATTGCGTATATGCATAGGCAACATTGGGGGGGCACATGTCCCCTCCTGGGATTGGCCGCCACTGCCACCATTGCTGGCATTGGCAGGCGGCCCTTGCTTGCTACGCTCCATCACCAACACCTCTGTTGGCATCTGTGGGCAGTCCCCACTCGTTGCTCGCCATCCCCCTGCCTCCAACACCACCACCGGCATCTGCGTGCAGTCCTGGCTCACCACCGATGCTGCTGCCTACAAACGGTGCCCCCACAGTCTTGGGAGGCACCAGTCATTCATGCATATATGCCTACACCAGAGTTGACCTTTCTGTAACCAGATGTTACCTTAGGTTTACCCAGGAAATCTTTTGAATCCAGCTGTTCAACTTCCTTCTTCCGTGGTCTGAACAACTCCCCCGCGGGGATCTGCATGGGGTCCAGAAAAAGATGTTCCTAGACCAGGTGGGGGAGATCAAACAAAAGTTGCCAGATAACATAAATGGAAGGTTTCTATAGAACAGAAAAAAGCAAACGCTGATCTTCCCCTTGTGTTTGGTTAATGGAGATAATTCACTGTGGCTCAAACTATTTGTGTGAACTTGAAAAAAAGGGTTACTTGGATTTAACCAACATGTACAGGCTAAAATCACAGCAGATGTAGCCATGCCTTTGGTTATAAGCTAATTGTGCTGGTATTAGGGAGGGATGAAGGGAGAGTATAAAATGAAATTTTTAAAGAAATCTCTAATGTGCTTTTCTAGTGGATTTCCCCAGTATCATGGTTCTATATACATTGTAACTATGGATTTACAGTTAGGAAATAAAATTTACAATGGCCCTGGAAGGAATTAGGAGCATCATGAGATATTTGCCTATGGTAAGAAAGGAGACAGGTAGACAAGATCTCATAGAGGTTTACAATACAGTAGATGGTCCAGAGGAGGCAAACCAGGAGCTCCTATTAACCATCTATGAACACGTAAGAACATGGGACACAGTGAAATCTGAGAGCAACATGTTTAAAACCATCAAAGAAGTTTTTCGCAGTGCTTATCTTGTGCACTAACTAGTAATTACCCTCCTGAAGATATCACTGGGCACCTATATATGTGCAAGGAGTCTGCTCCGACATGCTGCATCCCCGTGCTAAGAAATGGCGTCAGGGGCACTTTAACTAAAGCTCATTCGATGAGCCTTGGTTAAAACACCCCCGCTGCCATTTTTCAGTGCCAGGATGCTGATACATGTAATGCTCCGGTGGCTTTAATTAGAGTGGCTCTGAGAGCACCTCCCCACCCCACACTCCCAGACCACATCTGTAAATGCCCACTGAGACCAACAACTTAGTAGGATTTGAAAAAGTATTAGCTATTTTTTATGGAAAATTAGGCCCTCCAGAGTTACATTAGGTATGATTTTCTGAATTAAACATGTTATAGGGGATCATCATACTTTGGATCATAAACATTCCCCAAATGATAGGAGTTAGAAAGATACTTCCCCCCTGGTTCAGTTCTTTTACAATTGTCTGCAATGGTGTTTTTTGCCCCTTCTAATGAAGCATTTGATAGTGATGGAAACAGGATACAAGATTAGCTACCACAGCTCTGGTAGGTTATCTCATCTTCTGTGTTCTGATAGGAAAACCCTTAGGTATTTAGGTAGGTAGACAGACTATCAGGAAGGCCCTAACCACAGGAGTGTTCTTAGCGTAGATGTAGATGTTTTTATTCTAGCCCAAGTCAAATTTATCCATAGTTTCTCTTACTTGTATGCGCTTAAGGGCCAGGTCTAGGCTCACCGTTCTTCCCTCAGGTCTCTGTATGATAGCGTTCTCCAGAGTTACTTTAGCTTCCTGCCACTGCCCAAGCCGGCACTGCGCTGCTGCAATATTGTACAGCACCTAAGAACAGCAACAGTGAGACTTTCTGATCGGTGAGAAGAATCAACGTAAACAGAAGTAGATACCCTGAATTAAATGGTATGGTGTACCAGAAGATTGTGGATACACCGACCAGCCCCACCTTTCCCTTCCTATTGATCCCAGGGAAGATACTACAAGAATCATGTCTTACAAAATTTCACATGCAGAGCCTAGTGAAAATAAGAATTGTGCCTTTATAATGTTAGGCTGTCAGACCCCACAATGTATGGCAGTCACGGGCTGAAGTCAGGACTAGAAACAGGGATACAAGGAGTAAATAGCTACATGGGGAGGGTGGGGAAGGGCTGTTGCAGGTGGAACCTCTTTGATTGCAAATGGAGAACTAATCAAGTCTCCTGAAACCTTAAGAGCTTTAAGCTTTTCCCTTATGCATGTTGCATGGGTTTCTCCAAGTATGCAACCTGCTACTTGTGATATCCATACTGTAAAGCAGGGGTGGCCAGATTCAGCATGTGTGGCACAAGTAGCATGGGAAGCTTCCATGTGTAGCCTGCAGCAGATCTGGGAGGAAGCAGGAAGGACAGCAGCAGATAAATTAGGGAACAGAAAGCAGAGCTATAGATTAGATAGGGAGCAGAAAGCAGAGCAACAGGTTGAAGGGGATTGGCACATGGGGAGGGTGCAGGGCTTACCTTGTACCCCCACTGCTCCACAGTATGCAGTGGAAGCATATTCATCAAGTAAGCATGGGGGGAGGAAGGAAGTAGAGGGGTGTCAAATGAGCATGACATGAGTTTTTTGACAGAGCAATAGAAGCAAGATAACATGTTATGAGAATCCATGTTCTGATCCTGAACTCTGGCAGAAGCTTACAGAGGAGTGTAAGTAAGCTTATCCATAGCCAGAGGGTGTGTCATAATCTATATTTTAATATATTTGACCCAGTTTTAAAAAAGGATGGCCTTCAGGCTCACTAAGTTGGTATTTACAACATTAAAGACCGATTTCAGAATCCAAATGAGAGACTTGAATGTAACTTTAATATATCTACATTGAAAAGTTGGGTATAGTGTATAAGAGAAAGATGTTTATCTCTTTAATAGTGCTTGGACTTGGGACTAATCTTGAGTCAACAGAGACAAGCTGTATGAAGGAGGTCAAAAGGCTGAAGAAAAATAGCTGCTTTCCTTAGAAGCAAGGAAGTAATTACCATGGGGTAAATATGATGTTTGTCTGTTCCCATTGCACTGGCAAATGGATTGATACCTCGTACCTCACAGAAGACTTGTGGGGCTTAATTAAGGTAATGTGGTTGCTCAACGGACATCAGTGACAAAACTAGTATTAGTCCGTATAGGACAAGGGCTTGGCCTTTATTATTTACAAAATGTTTTTAGGTATCTGACTGAAACATAATTAGAGCTTTAATCACAAACTAGAACTATTATTATCATCACCATTGTCGCTGGTGGGGCATGCATGCATTTACTGATGGCAAAGCTTTACAATGGCCTCTTGTTTAGATACACTGCAAAATGAGCAATCTGAGAGAAAATTAGCACTCAGAAAAAGTTTAAGGTCATCCCAAGACTGAGACTTGTTTCAGAAGGTCAAAGCAGCAGAAATACGCACTTTGTGATCTTCTAAAGAAAGCCAAAGGAATAAATATTTGTGCATACCAGTGTGTGTACCAGCTTCCCTTGCCCCACTTCAAGCTTGACTGGGACCCCATGCTTTTTAAAGCATACCTGTTGTGTTTAATGTTTTCATTGTTTCAAGGCAGCTGAGTGGAAGGAAATGCAGGGGGTGGGGGGTCCTTAAAAAGAGATCCATGCTATTGCTGTTATCCACTGCAAAGGCATTGAAAATGTTAAAAACTAGATTTGGAGAATGCCAAGGGCACCAAGTACTACATCAGGTATGAGAAGCACAAGTCATAAACAGAGCTGTCTGACAGGTTCTGGGACATGCCTGACTGGAGACACACAATGGCTCTTTTCATGTTTGAGGAAGTCTCTGTATTAAACTCTCTTATTCATGTACCTGATTTTCAGCCCAAATGGACAAAGAAGAAAAAGGGAGTGAGAGCACTCATATGCACATATGCACCCATTTTGTCTGTGTGTACACAGGGCTTTTAGCTCCTTTTTAACAAGTTTTCATAAGAGTAGTTTAAACAGAGCTGTTTTTTCCAGATAGGATTATACTAGGTACAGGCAGTCCTCAGACTTATGATGCAATTGGTTCCTGAAAACCGTGAAACATCGTAACTCGGAAATATTTTCCCATAGGAACAATGTTATAAATGAGGGACTGGTTCCTTTAGGATGCTAGGTACAGCTGCGTCCAGCTGGTAAGTCTGGTGTGGTGGTAGGGGAGGGGGAAGAGAAGAGGTGTGGGAGGGCAGATCAAGGCCCCCCCGCAATGAGAGAGGGGCTGGGGCTGGGGCAAGTTGCTCGTCTGGCGACTCCTGCCGCTCGTCTGGGAGGGCACGTGGGGGGCGTGTGTCCATGGAACTGCGCAGGCTGGGGCGCGTGGGCCGGGGCTGCGCTGGGAGTGGGGGCTATGCTGTCCTGCCACTCACCCAGCCAGGGCGGGGTGGGCGCAGGACGGGGCTGCTGCACTGACTCTGCATAAATTGCGCACAGCAGTGGGAGATGCCTCCTCCCTCCCCTGCCATCGCCAAGGAGCTGTGGCTCTGTCCTGTGCACACCCTGCCCCAGCAGACCGAGTGGCAGGGGGGCCTTGGGGGGGG
>NW_005842042.1:1215821-1223064 GCF_000455745.1 Alligator sinensis
GCAGGATGAGCCACCAGATAAGCAACCTGCCCCAGCCCCAGTCCCAGCCCCAACCCCTCCCTCACTGCAGGGGCCTTCATCTGCCCCCCACATCCCTTCCCTTCCCCCTCCCCTTCTACCACACCAGACTTACTAGCTGGATGCAGCTGTATCCAGCATCATAAAGTCGAAACCTATGGTGGAAGGTCGAAACAAGGTCTGAATTTATTAATTTCTTAAGTGCCGTTCATCCTAACTTGAAAAGTTGTAAGTCGAGGACTGCCTGTAGTTGCACGAGAGTCTTGGGAGGGAAGGAACTATAAAAGTGGTGTGGGCAGGGAAATGTGGTGGACTTGAGAGGATGTGTCCTTGAAAGTGACTGTTTGCAGCCCAGGGACTGCTCTTGACCCTGTGAAAATTGTTCCCAATGTGTATTCTGAGGACTGAATACCCAGTGTGTATTCTGAAGGAGTGTTACATCCTTCAGTCAAGCCCATGCGGTAGTTGTATGATAAGCAGCGGGTAATATGACTAATTTCTGCTCATATTTCATTCTCAAAGCTTTTACACTTTGCTGGTTTGGGCTCAAAAGGATCTGTACAGGACCTGTTGAGGGCATCTTTAGCTGCTCACAACACTGACTTGGGCCCTAATAAGATGAAATTTGAGGGAAAATAAGTCCACCTCCTCAGTCAGAGGAACTAAAGAGAAACTTGGGTGTGCTCATCTCAGTGCATAGAATCCACACACATTTTTCATCAGATATATTCTTAATATAACATTCTTGTTTGAATTTGGAAATTAGGCAACTCTCCCTCAGTTTCTCCAGTCTGATAGGTAAGTATCCAACCTAGATTAGGAGGAACCTATTAAAGCCCTCATGTGTGTCTGACTTTGCAGTGATATTACATTAAGGTTTTATTTTGAAATATAAACATCCTGATTATGAAGGAGACAGCTTGGAAAGCACCTGAATGGTTGACATTGATCACCAATAACCTGAGAGGAATCTTCTACCACCAACACTCTTACCTCCCAGGCATAGAGCATGTGCCGCAGTCCCAGTTGTTTGTAGTCAATGAAGGGGTTGTATCTTAACAGAGTGAGGGCCATCCGGCTGTCATATAAGGCTTCTTCATATCTACGGTGTAGGAGAAGACAAATGAAGGTGAGAACTGGATACCAAAATTTGCAACAGAAAGTGCAAAGCTCAGGATCCAGTCTAGCAAAAAAGACTCTCCTTTTCCCAGCAGTCTGAATTAGAGGAGATTTTACTGCAAAAATGAATAAACTCTTAGTCTCCCAGGAGAAAACTGACCTGCCCCTCTTTAGTTGTCTTTATTACAATAAAGACTCTGCTTTTGACTCATAAAATCATAGAAAATTAGGGTTGGAAGGGACCTCAGGAGGTCATCTAGACCAACTCCCTGCTCAAAGCAGGACTGTCCCCAACTAGATCATCCCACCCAAGGCTTTGACTACCCAGGTCTCAACAATCTCTAAGGATGGAAATTCCACTACTTCTCTAGGTAATCTGTACCAGTGCTTCACTACCCTCTTAATGAGAAAGTTCTTCCTAATATCTAATCTAAACTTTTCTTGCTGCAATTTGAGACTGTTGGACCTTGTTCTGTCATCTGCCACAACTGAGGACAGTCCAGCTCCATCCTCTTTGGAATCCCCCCTTCAGGCAGCTGAAGTCTACTATTAAATCCCTCCTCAGTCTTCTCTTCTCTTCTCCAGACTAAATAAGCCTAGTTCCCTCAGCCTTTCCTCCTAAGTCATGCACCCCAGCCCCTAACCATTTTCACTGCCCTCCATTGGACTCTCTCTCTCTCTCTCTCTTTTTTGGGCCTCTCCCGTGACCCTCACTGGGGTAGTGGCCACCCAAGGTACAAACTAGCTAAGCCTATGACCTAAGGCGCCCGCTCCAAGGGGGAGCAAGGTGACATAAGTTGTTGATGCAAGAAAGAGACCCTGTGAGGGGATGGAGTGTGAGAGGCCCAGGTGAGAGGAGGGCGGTATGAATGTGTGCGTGTCTGAGGCCTGAAAATGAGGCCTAAGCTTGGTCCGGCTGTAGGCCGGGAGCACTGTGTCATCTGGATGGCCTCTGCAAGGCTTGGGCTGCGGTGCAGGGGGGATCAGAGCCGCAGATAGCACCCCCTGGCATCGGGGCACGAATGGGCAGCCTCCCACCTTAATTAACATCGTAATTAATTAAGAACAAGGCATGGCAGGTGAGTCAGGTGGGTGGCGTGCCCAAAGGCAAGTGGGGAAACTAGCACTGTGGCTAGTCGGGGGGCCCCACTTTGCCACACTGACCCATGAGGTACCCTTTGTCTTTAACTGGAGACGAGTCCCTGCCACTTGATGTTGTGGTAGAACATGAGAGCAAAGCAATGCACAGTTATGGTCAGCAATGTTTCACCGTGCGCAGCTATTTCCACAGCATGTTTTGGAGCCATGTCAGCTGGAACTTGTGCAGTCTGATCAAGTGCACATGCGGCACATTGCCTGTCATGCGGCCCTTGATGGCTTGCCAAAACTCAGTATCCAGCCCTCCACCCAAAATAATTGCCCGCCCCTGGCTTAGAAGCTCTTAGTCATAGGTAAAACAGGCCAGGATCAATCTTCCAGTGTAAGTGGAGTGGTACTCAGCCACCTATGCTCAAAGATGTAAACTGTGCAACAGGGGATCTAAAAGAGCATCTTTGTAGGTGGCCATGAGAATCTGGCTCAGTGTCAGCCCCAGAACTAAGATAAGTAAGCAGAGAACAGCTTGCCTTCAGCTCACCCCAGAGTTTGAGAACAACAGGTCACTTTGTGAAAGTAAGACCTGGAGAGTATAGAATGAATAAAAGGGATTACAATAATCTGGAGTTGGAGCTGGAGACCATCCAGTCCAGCTGTGCCTACAGGTTCTCATACTGATCTCCCTCCAGGGTAAATCAGGAATAGATCAAATGAAGTCAGTGGAGCTACACCTGTGTAATATCAACGAGATGATCAGAATCAAGCCCAGAGCACATTGTCAACCTGTGGAATTTACTGCCAGGGGAGGTCAGAAGGTCACACATCACGGAGGTTTTCAGAGAGGCTGATATGGGCAGTAACATATAAAATCATGTGAACAATGCGTGATTGTTTTTCCTGCTTCCCGGCAGAAACTGATTACTGTACAGTCAAGAATGCTTTTTTCCCCCTTGTGTATAAGATTGCACAATTGACTTATTTAATATTTTACTATTATTTAATAGCCATGCTGGTGGGATAACAGGTCTGTTAGATCAATTTTTTAACCTGCTATGGTGACTTCTAAATTTCAGTTTTTTGCTCAGTCACTGGTGGATTTTGGACATACTCAGATACAGCAGTTTTAGAGGAAATTTATTGTTTATCAGTTATATATATTTAGTTTTCTGACTACTTACTTTCTGGATATCTGTATATACACATAATATATCACAACAATTCGAGGCTGGTTTCTATGTCTTGCTATGCCACTAACTCACTATGTGTCTTCTGATATATCACATCCCCTCTCTGAGCCTCTGTCTCTCTATCTGTCAAATAGAGGCAATACTGAGTTATCTGATGGTGTTATGAGTTTTACTGATATTTGTAAAGTACTTCCAGATTGTTGGACCAAATGCATTTTAGAAGTGCAAGGACGTATTAACAAGAGATAGAAGCATGAATAAGCATTGCACTTACTTGTCTAACTGCAGACAGACAAACCCTCTTTGAAAGAAGCCAACAGCTAGACGATTGTCTTTGGTAACTGTTTGATCAAATGCCTAAGGAGAAAGATGCAGACACATGTTACAAATTTGTTATGCCTCCCAGTAGAGCTTGTGATTGCAAAGCTTCTGTTACAACTACAGGACAGGAGGGCTGAAACACAAGAGTGTGGGGAACAGAGAGAGCTCAGGATTTGGCTCTGTATAAGCCCTCACAGTGAGCAGGCAGCAGGTTACAATCAATCCCAGGGGAAAGTGATGGAATGTCATTGAAGTAACCCTGCTGGGCATCAGGACTGTGCAATCCATGCATCCGTGATCTGAAGAACTACGGGCCTGAAGCAAATGATGTTTTTCACCCCTGGAAAGCACCTTGCACAACTCCTTTCCAAGATCTAGAGCCAACTGAGATGAGCTATAGGAAAAAACCACATTGAGTCCCTCTTGGTTTATAGGAGGATCATTGAAAGAAGATGGTGATAGAGTAGGAGAAAGTTGCAGAGCTTGCTTTCCAAATATTTGTGCAATTGTTCCATCACAGATCTCAAAAAAGGCAAAACAACAGTGCATATATTTACATTAATGAGCCCCCCATAATTTCCTAGTCATGTCTCATTTCAAGAATTCTTAAGAGTTTATTTGGATGTGCTATGACATATGAATCAAAGGCACAGTTTTCAATTAATAAAAAGTCTTTACTGACTGGAGGAATGAAGGGGGGAAAGAGAATGAAAGAGAAATAGGTTTGGTCTGAGACTTATAGACAGAAAAAAGAATGTATATTGTACAGCACCAGATAACCATAATTTCCTCTGAACAATATGCTATATGATTTCTTCAGTTGCTCAGTCTTTCTGTCTTCCATTCTTTCTGTACAACAGTTGACCTGAAAATCCCCTAGAAAATAATATCATGCCAGTCCTCTCTGAATTCACTGTCCTCTTGCATTTTCAGATGAAAGTAAACACAAAACACATGCTTCCCTTTCAGTATGTTAGACTAATTTTGCTTTTCCTTCTCTCCCTTACCTGCACGGCTCCCTCAAGGTTCCCTGTTAAGAGATGCACACAGCCTATGTTGAAGCAGATCCTAGCAGAAGGCTCTTCGATACTAGAGAAGATTTTCAAAGCAGATTCCCAGTCTCCCTTATCCACAGCCAGGACTCCTTCATGCCAGCCTCTAACTAGGTCTCGATACGCCATTGTCCTTCAATGAACATAGGCGAAACAGGTTCCTTTCTAAAGCCCTTCAGGGACTGTTTGGCTGCTTGCCTGAAACCTCTCTTAGCTTTTTTACAAACAAGGAAGTGCAACCTCTAGAAATTCCTTTTACTGCTGAGCACATTGTTAAGACACACTTAGATTTAAAAGAAACGAATAAACCTAAAAGCTGTCCACTTGAATGTTGACTATTTTGTAACTGCAGGATATACAGAAGGTGAAAATGCCATCTCAGTGACATTGATTTAAAACCAATAGAACTTAGAGCAGGGTCTGACCCTGATGTACATATTATATAACAAATATAACACATATCTGATATTGAAAATATTAAGGCTGTTTAGAGAACAGAAAAGTAAGAAGGGACATGATGGGTATATGCATAATGGATAGACAGGAGACTGTAGAGTGAGAAGGGTTGTTTACTGTTTCTCCTGAAAATGGGAAGAAATGAAAGGCACCACATTTGAAAGTAATCATAGAGAAATATATTGTAGAATTAACTTGTGAAAGATATCATTGATTTCAAAAGCTTAGCAGGGGTTTATTTAAAAAGGGCATTTAAAATGATGAGAACATCCACATGTATGTTAAATTAATGCTTTAGAAACAAAACACTATTAATATTTTAGAAACAAAAACATTTCAGGAAAGACAATTAGTGGAAAGAATCTTGTACAGCTTTAGGAGTTTTGTTTTATTGGTTTGCTTTTGTTATAACAAGAATTGAGTTTTATTGTGATCTTAACAAATCCCTGTCTATCACTTGTGAATTTCACAAGGTTTCTCATTCCTCTCCCAGAAAACTCTTAATGGTGAATACCTCTGGTATGTTACCATCTCTCTTTTTTCTCACAACCAGTTTTCATAAAGAAAAAAATTATGAATATAAACCTTCAGGCTTTGGGGCATTATAGCCATTGAGGATTTAGGAAAAAACATCCAGTGTTAGTGAATTATTCCATAATTCTCAGTTATGGAAAACCTTTCACTTGTCTTTTAGTACCTAGTACTTTGTGTCAGATGCATGAAACTGAAGTAAATCTACCACTGGTCTCATCTATGTCATATTTTTAATATCAGTGAGGCATAGATAGAGGATGGGGTAGTGGCAGCCAGAAGTGGAGTGGAGAGAGAGGATCAGAAATCCACTCCTTCCATGAACTCCCTCTTATCTCACACTACTTTCCTCTTCAACCACAACGTGTAGGTCTGACTGTGACAGAACCCAGGGAGTGCCTGTTGGCAAAGGGGGATTTGAATTCGGCCGTCCTGGATTTGTTCATGGGATGAACATGTACCTTTCCCTTTCCAGTGTCTCCGTTCCTCCATTGCAAGGGTCACCAGCATGATCCATGCAGATCGGAGCTGGGATTTACCCATCCTGATACTAGATGGAGGTGTGAGCACACGTGCGTGACCTAGGGCAGAGCTAGGAGTAAAAGAGAGGCTAGAAATAGATGCTGCCAAATGAAATGGATCAGCCGTGCCACAATGTGTCCCACCGCAGCCGCTCTTCTTCGCTGGATGAAACACACATCGCCCATCGTCCCACCTATTGATACCGTGGGACAATGAGAGATGTGTTTTCCTGGACCTTGTGGGGCCCAGTCTTGTACACCCTGGGGATTCCCATGTAGGATCATCACCTCAAGCCTCGGAGCACCTGCCTGGCTTTACCAGCTTACAAGACCTGCCCCCAGAGAACCTGGGTCTGGATAAGGAAAACCCTGACTTTCCCATTTACCCACACCGGTGCCTGGAGATCCCAGGGGCAGGTCTCAATGAGCAGGTCCCCGTGTGGTGGCATGGGGAATCCCTCATCCCCCAAGCCTTCACACTGGGACCAGCCTGGGCTCCCCACATATGGAGAGGCTCCCCTGGAGATCCCAGGGACAGGTCTGGATGCGTGATCCCCGAGCGGAGGCACTGGAGAGCCCAGGGCAGGGAACCCCGATTTTCCCTGCTTATAGAGACGCCCCCTGCGATCCCCCAGGGTGCGTGTGTGCAGGGGGGGAAAGCCGGGCAGGTGCTCCCGGGGCTCGCTCCTGCACACGAGGTCCTGAGGTGTGCAGGATCAGGCCCCTCGAGCCCCTGCCCCAGCCCACAACCGCCGGACAGGATAAAGCAGCACCATTTACGGGCACCACAGCCTGCCAAGGGCAGAGACCAGAACAGCTTATTTGCCCCCACTGGTGCCAGCGGCCACGCAGCCAGGGCGGCACACCCATGCCAGACACCCACAACAGCGCTGCAGCAACTTAGGGGTGGAGGGAGGGGCACAGCAGCTTGGCCCCGCCCCCC
>NW_005842042.1:1223341-1241534 GCF_000455745.1 Alligator sinensis
CCCTGGCTCCCGGCGCGGGGCAGGGTGGTGGCAGGCGCGGGGGGGCCCCAGCCCCCGGCTCCCGGTCGGGCCCGCCTCCCCGGGCTGGTGGGTCCACAGCCAATGATTTCGGGGAGCAGCTGAAAAGAAAACACGGAGGGGAGCGGTCTCCGGGTCGGAGCGAGGCCGAGCAGGGCAGCGTCCCGTGGCACGAGCAGCCCGGAGATAGGGAAAGGACCCCGTGGGCCCCAGGGTAGATGTACCAGCAATTTGGCCCGGGCCAGGAGGAGTTGCCCAGGACTTGGCGGGGCAGCCGAGGTTGTGCAGGAGGCGATGCCAGGGCTGCAGCCTGGCACCCACCAAGGTCTCCCCCTGCTCACAGCTGGTGCAGCTGTGGGGGGAGTCTGTGGAAATTATGAAGTACCACGTTGCAAATCTTAAGAGTAGGCTTCAGATGCTGTAACTGAGCAGCACAGGGAACCAGAATGACCCATTCGTGATCAGTTGTATTGAAAGTCCTACCTTCAAGCCCCATGTCAAGGTGATGCAAGCTGTGACCGAATCCTGTTATTTCTGGTCAACAGTGGATATGAATGAGCTCTCTGATACTGCATGTTTCTTTTCCTTGTTCTCTTTCCCAAATCTGAGAGTGACTTCCGCATGTATGGTGACATTTTTAAATTGAGGATGTAAAAATCTCTTTAACTGCATTGAGTGAACAACCTAGGGATTAATAATGGAGTTTCCATAAGAATTTGCCTGAGAGGAGAGAATTGATCTTATGCTTTGGGGATAATTGACTGAATCCTTGTCTTTGGGCCTCTTGTGGATTTTTAAAAATGTCTCTCTAATTCTTGAATATTGGTTGAGGTGTGTGACCTTAAATTCATATTTGGGCTTTACTTTAGTGATCCTGGTAATAATCTCCAATGAGAGGGTTTAGGATCACTAGGACTGCAAACAGATGCTGCATTTGTCCTGGGAGAAGCCATTTTCTTTTGGGACAAATTGTGATTGTTCAGATGTCCTTATTTGTTGTCCCAGGACTAACTCTAAAAAGGTTTGCAGGATAAGAGTGCTAACAGTTTATCCTAGGATATTGCAAAGTGCAGCTGAAGGGCTGTCTCGGGTTTGCATCATTGGATCAGTGGCAGAAAAGCAGCAGTACGTTCAACTTGATTGGAAGGGTGATGTGTGTACGCACCAATCCTGTGACTTTGCTGTTCTGGAACAAGCACAGGCACAACTGGTCCTGGGTCAGATACACATCTGTTCCTAGCCTAAGTTTAAAAGCCAGATAAAAGTGCTCTCAAAGAGTGGCCAACAACAGAATTTCCAAGGGAGTTTGTGGGAGGGAGTTCAGCAGCTGCTTGATAGACAACTTGGTCTCTGTGAAAAGCCTTAATTTAGAGCAGAGATGTCAAACTCACATTGTGGCCTTGGTCAGATATGGACTGCAGGTTTCCTCATCATCTCTACCCAGACTGTGGGGCACGGGGAAGCTGTGATGGCATCAGCAGCTCTAGCTCCAACCCAGGGCAGATGGTGGCCGCTCCAGCCCCTGTGCCACAGCATGCCCTATGCAATGGTGGCAGCTCCAGCTCTGGTACCAGCATGGGGCACATAGTGGAGGATTGGTGACCAGGAAGGTAGGGCTGCAACAGTGCAGATGGGCAAAGTGAACTGCTGCCAACTGCCACGTCCATCAGGCATTGAATACAGGTTTCCCTTGCTTTATACGGGTTCTGTATGTGCGAATTCGCTCTTATGCGATGACCCTTTTTATACCAAAATTCATTATATGCCAGGTAAATTCACTCCTATGAGAGGGATGGGGGGGAAGCCTGCAGTCAACTGCTTTGTGTGGTGCATTGTGGGAGTGATGCACATCAAAATATAGTCTGTGTGGATCTGTTCTCCTTACTCATTGTTTGCAACACCCCTGTTATGGTAATTTCACCACCACCCTCTCTCTTGTGTGTATTGTCTGCAGTTGGTGAGTACCAAAATTGTGTTGTAGAAGTGGTAGAAATGGGTTTGGGGTGTCAGTATAGTCGAGGTCTTGGAACATATCCCTATTTGTTACATTGGAAAGTGGGTTCCCTATATGCGAATTTGAGTTATGTGTTGTTTTCCAGGAACGCATGGACAGCATAAAGCAAGGGAAACCTGTAGTGATCCACCATAACGTCAGTGACACCACAGAAGGCGTTACTGCCTAGTTTTAGGATTGCCATAATGGTCTGGGAAAGATGCAGAAAGAGAAATGTGAAGATCCCTTCCAACCCTAACTTTGTACAATTCTAAGATGATCTTGGAAATGAAGTAAAAATGGTATAAACACCAAGATCTGCAAACATAGACCCAAAGCATCATTGATACAATGTACCCAAATAGTGAGGGGCATGTAAGGATCCCTTTTTTTAAATAGTCTATATACCAATGTTAGGATCCTAGATTCTCATGTACCAGAAGGTGTGATTTGGTTGGTATTAATGAATCTTGGAGTAGCAATTTGGCCTGGCATGTTAACATTTGTTACAACATATTCTGTAAAGGTAGAGTGCCCAAAGGGGTTGACCCGTGGCAAGTTTACATAAAGACACCACTGCTTGTTACAGAGTGCAGGGCATTTAGAATCACAGGATCTCAAAATCTAATAAAATCTAACTAGTAAAAATTAAGATGGGCCCCTGGTACAGGCTGCTTGTGCTCACTGGAGAACAGAGTTGGTCCTAAAGCATGTGTCCATAATTTGTCCTTAACGTACAGGAAGAAAAACTGTTTTTAGAGGTGGGTTCAACTGGGAACAATCGTTAGACATCTCATGCAGCCAGTAATAAAACTTCCTTAAAATTTTACAAGTAATTAATGATAATTTCTTAACATAGAAAATTCTGCATCCATCACAAGATAATTCAATATGGACTCTCATTCTGCAGACAAAGAAAAGTTAATCTGACCGAAAGCTTACCGGTTTACCATGTACAAGCTATCACAAATTTTTTACATTTACCCTGAACAAACAGAAGTTGTTCCAAACTACTATTTTATATACTGGATTTTCAGAAGGGCCGGTTATACAAAGTTTAAAGCCATTTTTGGTATAATTGATTGTAAATATCAAATTTATGGTGGGAAGCACTAGCTAAAACTGGGAAGTAGAATCATAGAATTGTTGAAGGATAGGCTCTTGCATGCTTCAAAAACTACAATTCTAGTTACAAAAAAATGGCAGAAAGTAGGCAGTTTGGTTCATATGAATGACTATATATTGGAGTCCAAAAAAATTAATGTTATCAACAACCAACAAGATTAAAATTATTATAAGACATTTAAAAAAAACACATTAGAGGGTCAGGCATAGACCCATTGCTAGAAGCTAACCAGTGATGCAGAAAAGGAAGAAGAGTTTAATTTCTATTTTGTATTGGCATGAAGCAGGGTAATGTATCCATCCCTGGGATTTTATAGGAACTACTTGAGAGTTCTCTGGATCAGTAATGTTTGAACAAGTCTTGGAACACAGGAATTGGAGGACTGCAAATGTAGTTCCAATATTTAAGGAGGGTGCAAAGTAAAAAACTAATGTGAAGAACTACAGACTGGTTAGCCCAGGGGTGGGCAAATATTTGGGCCAGAGCATCACTTAGTGAGTTTTGGTGAGCTGTTGCAGGCCAGGTCAGCACCCCTTTCCCATCCCCCACCCACAACAGTTAGCCAAAACTCCGTAAGTGGTAGACTGGCCCCAGACCCCTGCAGGCAGGGCGTACTCGGCCGGGTGGATGGGGCTACGGGTGGGTGGGGAGCAATGTCCAGGAATGGGATGGGTGGGCAGGGGCAGGGCTGGGCCCAGGATTATGGGCAGTGACAGTGTAGGGCTGGAGCAGAGCTGCGATCTGCTCCCCACATGACTGATAGTTACCAGCCCAACCCAGAAGGGCCCATGCACCTCTGGCTCATGCCCGTGACCCAACTCCCACTGGCCTTGCCCCAGCACAGGTGTGTGTGGGGAGCCCCAGTACAGTTATGAAGTGGCATGGTGCAGCAGCATGGGCCAGTCCCAATGAATTATGGCCAGATTAGGCTGCCTCACACTGTCAGGCTGCGCCTCTCTGCAGCCATGCTGTACTAGGGCTACACTCCACTCCCCCCCTTGGGTGAGGCCAGTAATGATACCTTGTGCAGGGAGCAAATTGTGTCTGTGCCCTGGCCTTGCGCTGTCATGGCACCACGATCCCCAGCCCTGGCCTTGTCTGTCTGTCTTGCTCCCAGATGCCGCTCCCCACCCAACTGGCGGCCCTATCCCATCTGCCTGGCTGAGTGCACCCTGCCCATGGGGGTCCCAGGCTGGTCTCCATGTAGACCCCACCTGCCAACTCTGTCTGGCACCCCTGCCGATAGGTGTGGGGTAGATGGGCTGGGGAACCTGGGCAGTGGGGCTGGGTCTGGCAGCAGCAATGACACTGGCAGTGGCAGCTGGAAGGAGCCACCACCGCAGGGGCTGATTGGAAGTTGAGTCTGGCTGCCATGCCATCTCAGCCCTGCTGCGCGCCTGAGGGTGGCAGGACTGGCCACATGTGCTATGATCTGGGCTGTCACCACTTGCAGACAGGGCCGAAGTTAAACGCTCTGGGAGCAGAGCACAAGGGGGAAGAGGGAAGACTGGTTCTGAAGGAGGGACACAGCCTAGGTTACCCCTCAGGTTCTGAAGAAGGACGGCAGGTGTTGGTTTACCTTAACTATTTGTCGCTTGCACACTTGCTGACCTGCCCTGGGAAGGAAGCTGGGTGAGTGACCTGCTTACAGGTGTGCGGGCCAGGAGCGATCCGGGCCCTTTTTGTGCTCTGCGCGGGCTGTGGCCAGCAGCCCGGGCACGCTGGGTCGGAGAGAACAGGCGACATGCTAGAATTAGGCACGCACGTGTAATGGTTGATTCAAGATTGTTTACTTACACCGAAGATGGTCGCGGTGTAGGCTGGACAGTTTCCCAGGCACAGCTCCGCTTAAATCCTCGTTTGAGGACTCAGACAATACTCGGATCACTCCCACGGAGTTGTCGAGGCTCCGTGGATCCTTTTATTCACTCACAATTCACTCACACGAATTTGCTAGGCTCCGTGGGTCCTTTTGCGCGCAGGGAGAGGGATACGTCGGGGATTGCAAACTGCGACAGGGAGAGACTAGAGGCTGATCAGACCTCTGTTGCCTGCTTGAAATGCACTGGGTCCAATAGGCTCCCCAGCGCCTAGAGATCTTCACACAGCGTGAAGTCTCCTCCTCTTGGTGTTCATGGAGTCCTCCAACTTGGGCGGAAACCACTCAAGCTTTTTATACGGCAAAAAGCCAATTCGTCAGCCGCCACGTGTGAATAATTTCACGCAAGCCAATAATGGGGCTCGAATTAGAATACGAATGGCAGGAACTCTTTGCAACGTGCATTTCTGTGCTGCAAAAAAGAAATGCACACTGCAAAGAAAGCTACAATTTGGCGGGAAAATAATTCAGTGGTGCCAAAGCACACACACAAACAAAAATCACACCTTTGGGTTGTGACAACAGGGAGACTCTGTTTTGAAAAGAGTTATTCAGAAGGGCTTAGAGTTTATCATAGGTAATCTTGAGCCTTCACTGCATTATGGCCAAAAAGTGCTAAGGCTATCTTTAAATGTATCAAAAGGATAAAGTAGAAGTAGGCAAAACAGTCTTACCTGTGCATGTAGCACTGATGAAACCCTTCTAGAATCCTGTGCCTAGTATTGTCTATGCTTCAAGAAAGACTTGGAAATACTGGAGTGCGCTCAAAGGAAGACCACAAAAATGGTCCAAGTTTGGAGAGCAAACCTGAGGAAGTGAAACTTAAGAAGCAAAATTTACTCAAGCTTATTGAAGGGTCAAAAGGTGATGCTGACTCTGTACAGGTATTTATTTGTGGGAAAGAGATCTGATATTGGGCTCCTTTTGATCTTGCTGCCAAAGACAAAACAAAATCCAGTGGTTGGAAGTATAACTTAGATAAATTCTACCTTGAAATGTGATCCAATTTTTTAACAATGGAAGTGATTAAATATTGGAACAGCTTACCAGGGGAGGCAGTAAACTGGTTTGACTAAGACCTATACCTTGTGATTTCTATTTTGTATTTTTAAAATAATGTATTCACAGGCAAGTGCTACAGCAGAGGTAATTGATCAAAAAGAAGTTTCAAGACATAGAGAAGAACCTAAAGAAATATCCTCTGTATTCCTGCATATGAGTTTAAGGATTGAGGGTCAGAATCTGCAGGAATTGTGTATATTAGAAATAATTATGTTTAGCAGACCTGGTGCAGGTCAAATTTTGTCATCCCCTTTTCCGTTGAGTTTTGTGCTTGCAGCAGTGTAACACAGCAATCTGTCAGCTGTTTTAATCTAACACTTTAGTTAAGTCAGGGTAGGGGCTTGATCTCTGAGCTCCTTAAAAACTGCATCAGACTAACATATAATGGACAGAATCTATGTGTGAATTCAGAAGGGAAAACTAACATCACAAAGTTTACCTTAGCTCCACATCACAAATGGTTCATTTTCTAAAGAAACTTATATTGTATTTGTCCTTACTATAATATATGTCAAATAGGAAATGAGCACAGCTCTAAGAAAATGGAGTGAAAATTCCTGTGTAAATTGGAAACACTTAAATCTCTCCTGTCCCTAGTGAATTTGGAGGGTTAATTAAAGCTTTTTCAGCATTTTTATGTTAAGGGTCAGTTTTTAGTACAGATATTGTGGATGGATACCTCCTCTCCTATTTGTAAATGATAACAGTGAGAGAAGCTAGTCTGCATATCTACTCTCTCTTTGTCAATTGCAGCAACTCCTTGTATAGTAAAGTACCATTAGGCATATATTTCATGTATTTTTGCTGTCTTCAATGTGATATAACAGCTGGAAATAATGAGGAAAATATCAGCACCATCTGATCAGCCAACTCTCTGTGGACCTGGGGTCACCAACAGACTAGTTTGGAAAACAGTTAAACATTTTTTAATTCTTCAGGACAGTCTCCTCATCAACCAGATTTTAACAGTTTTAGATTTCAAAATGTGTTACTGAGTTTGAAATTTTTGCTAATTGTTTAGCCAGACAAATTCTTCTTCCATATGCAGCTCCATGGGTGTTTACAGCACTTTATAAACAAATAATAATGCAGCTCTTCAAGCAACATACAGTTTTAAATTAGACAAAGTGGAAGAAGGGATGATGACAAAGGCATTATAACGTTTATGAAAAAGCTAGAGTTACAGAAGCATAAACTCATTTGATACCCTTAGCGTTAACTAAACATCTGGTTCCTGTTTTGTGTGGCTTTAAACATGTCAATTTTAGCAAAATTAATTTAATGTAAGAGGGTTTGTGGATAGTGTCTGAGGTAGGGTTGAATGACCCAGATTCAGGGTGCAGTAGAAGAATGTGTCTGCATGGCATGTGGGATCAAGGAGGGTGTTTTAGGCAGAGATGTGGCCCAGGAGAAGTCTTACCATGTGAATGATAGAGAGCAATGTTTTTTGTGAAAGAAAATTCTTCTGGTGTTTCTCTTACCTTTTTCAGAATCTGTCTATGGGTATGTTGGAGCAGCATAGACATGAGCGTGAGCCTGGAAAGGCTAATGAAACAGGTTTCAGGCAGCCCGAGCTCTTTTCCTAAATCTAGCATTAACCTGCTGGGACGATTTGGACAAGTATGCAGATAAAAAAGTGTCCAATAAGTGCTAACTGTTATCGTGCCTACCCTGTTACACGTGTCATTAAGCAATTTGAGCAAATTATTTAAGCCCAGCAGGTCATTTAAGCCTGAGAGTAGTTCCATTGAAATCAATGGGACTCCTAATTTACTGAAAGGTAAGCATGTGTTGGAGCTCATTGCTGGATCAGATTACGTCTTAGTATCAGTTTTTTACCTGTAAAATGGAGTAGATGGTACTTACCTATCTTCATAAAATGTTTATGAAAAGATTATGGTTTATTGGTTAGGTGCCTTGTCATAACAAAGTTGGTATCTTTATTTAATCTGAAGAAATGGCCTTTGGAAACCATAGGTAGTAGCTTAGTTGTTTGGCTTCTCCTAATGAGTCTGTCCATGTCATTAATTTGAGGTGTCTCCCTTAAAGTTGTAATCATCATTGGCAGCCATCAGTCTCAGGAGACCATGGAGATTATGCCTTTGGTGGGTGGGTCATTGGGTACCACTGCAGCTTCTTTAGTGGCTGAGGAGTCTGATGTGCAACAAGCCGACCCTCCGGCAAGTTGCACACAAACTCAGTTGAGCTTGCACCGGCATGCCAAGTACCGTCTTGTCTTGCCTGCTTCTGACTCCTCTATTTCATCATTGAACCTCTCCATCTCAAAGTGACGTAGACCCTGCTTCATGGCATCTTTTCACTCACAGCAGTTCAAAGTGATTGATTTTTAGAGTTAGCCATCGATGAGCAGCTCACAAAGGTTTTTCTTGCAGACATCAACAAAACAGAGTTTGAGCCATCCAAGTTGATGTTTGCCAATGGGCAATGGCCAGCTCACTGTAGAGTATGTCCTTGGGGATTTGGCCATCGCTCATATGATTCACATGTCCTAACAGATGGTGACGTCTGTCTCAGGAGCATGAACATACTCCTGAGGATATCTTGGCCCATTCCAGAACAGCAAAGTTGGAGATTTTGTCATGCCATGTTATGCTCAGGATATGGTGGAGACATAGAAGATGGATACTGTTAGTTTTCTCCCTTGGCACAAGGAGTGCAAGTTTTGTTGCCAGTCAGTAGAGAACTAAGTACGCAGGCACTGTAGACAGACATCTTTGTCAATAGAGTGAGCGCTCAGTTTTTCCAAACTGTCTTTTGAAGTTTAGCCATGGCGTTGCTTGCCTTTCCAATGCAAACATTAATTTCAGCTTCCAAGCCAAGTTTGTGTGAGGTAGCAGAGCCCAAGTAAGTGAATTTTTTAATCACTTCCAGGCTTTCATCATTTATTCTTTCTTTAGGAGAGCGATCAACTTGTTGACCTATAACTACTGTCTTCTTTAGGCTAATGGTCAGACCAAAATCATCACAAGCATGAAAAAAGCAAACCATGAGATTTTGAAGTCCTGCTTCTGAATGACACTGCTGCATCATTGGCAAAGAGCATTTCATGGACAAGAACTTCTTGGGTTTTCGTTTTTGCTTTGAAACGAACAAGGTTAAAGAGTTTCCTATTGGATCTGGTCTGAAGGTATACTCCTGAAGAGCCACTAAATGTATATTTGAGTAGGACAGTGAAGAAAATCCCAAAAAGTGACAGAGTTAGAGCCCTGATTGACACCACTCTTGATTTCAAATTCTTCTGAATGTGGTCCATCAAACTGCACCGTTCCACGCATACTGACGTGGAAGGACTTGATACTTGGAGGGCAGCTAATCTTCTTCAGAATTTGAAACAAACCATCTCTGCTGACAAGACCAAAAGCTTCAGTGAGATTGACAAATACTATGTGCAGATATTTTCTTTGTTCACTGCACTTTTCTTGTAGCTGTCTCGAGGAAACTATAATCTCTTGTCGTGGATCTACTGGATCTGAAACCACATTGAGACTCAGGGTAGACTGTCTGCAAGGGTCTGCAGTCGTAGCAGGACAACTTTGGCAAACAGCTTCCCAATGATGCAAAGTAAGGATATACCATGATAGTTATTGCAGTCACTTATATAACCGTTGTGTTTGTACAGAGTGACTGTGTTTGCATCCTTCATGTCTTGAGGAACTCCACCTTCTCTCCAATACATACATATTAGGAGGAAGACGGATTTCCTGCTCTTAGTAACTTCAGCTGGTATGTAATCCATACCTGGGGCTTTACCCCAAGCAAGCTGATCAATGGCTTTTTCTATTTCGTCAATGGTAGGTTCATGGTCAAGTGCTGTCAAGTGCATTGAGAGCAGAGTCACAGACCACATTTTCCTGAGTAGAGTTCTGAGTAATGTTCAACCCATCGATCCATCTGCTTATTGCGGTCATTGATGGCTTCACCTGTAGAGGATTTTAAAGGATTCAGAACAGGCCTGAGAGCTTTCCTGATGCTCCCATACATTGCTTGCATGTTGCCTTGGTCAACAACTTTTTGGATACTTTCGCACAGTTGTAGCCAGTGATTGTTTGCACACTGTATCACTGTACATTTGAGCTTTTGCTGGATCTCTTGAAGTGCCTGCAAGTTGGAGTAGCTAAGGTCACACTTGTATTTAAGGAAACCTGACCATTTCTTTTCTATGAGTGAGATCATTTCAGATTAGTTCTCATCAAACTAATCATTTGAGCTGCGATGCAAGGTACCACAAGGGTCCAAGGCAGTTTGATAGCTTGTTCCTTTGAGCTGAATCCATTTCTTCTCAGCAGTATTACACAGCTTAAGAGATGATAGAGCCCTGGAGAGTTTTGATAAATCAAGATGATGTGTCTTTAGCTTTCAGTCACATAGCATTTATTTGTAGTAAGGAGAGTTTCTTATTCCTGTACAATTTCCTGGGACACACTTTGACTTTAGTGCATATCAGTGAATGACCACTATCAGTCAGCACTCTGATAGGATGGCATGATGATTACATCACGAAGTCTTGCGAGCGGGTGATAATCAAGCTGAGTTCATGCCAGTGTCCAGATCGTGGGTGGCACCAAGGTACTTTATGTTGAGCTTTCACACTGAAGAAACAATTTGTTTATACATAGCTCATTACATGAACAAAGCTCAAGCAAAACATTTGTCCGTTTTCATTCATTTTGCTGATACCATTGGTGCATACACTGTGCAGCCAGGCAGCACACTCAGCACCAACCCTTGTGTTGAAGTCTCCAAGCAGGAGGATTTTTTCATTATGTGAAATATTACTGACTAAAGCACTAAGCTCATCGTGGAAGTGGTCCTTTGATTCAGATGAAACGGTGAGAGTAGGGGGATATGCACATAAGAGATTGGCAGGACCAGAGGCAGTAGTGAGTCAAAGCACTATTAATCTTTTGGAGCCCTTGCTTGGGGGTTTTATTGCAAACAACAGTTTATTTTTGAGTGCAAAGCCAACGCCATGCTCTCCAATTTCTTTGGGCTGTTTACCACACCAGAAAAAGGTGTACTTCTTCTCTTTTAGGCAGCCAGTCCCTGGCAGTCTGGTCTCTCGTAGAGCAGCAATCTTGACATTCAGTCTTAGGAGTGATGCATCAATGACTTCAGTTTTATGCGCATAGTGAATTGTTTGGAGGCCATTGGATATACCTGGGGTCATTGTATGTACATTGCAACTTACAGTCTATAGGACTGAAAGTTTTTCCTTGCATTTTAATAGTAGCTGGTGGTGCACAATAGCAGTTTGCTTTGAAGTTGAATCTCTAAGCTCCAAGCAGCCATTGACACAGCAGACTGGCAGGAAAACACCTTATTGGCTGGGGACTGCCCAGCTTGAGGTGGGCAGTAGTTTTCCAATGGGGTTCAATGACTTCTCCCACCATCAGAGACAACCTCTGGTGCCTGGATCGATGCCAATCGATCCATGGCTTATAACTGGTAATCGTTGACTCTTGTTTGTTTCAACATGTTGGCGAAACTGAAGTAACCTCTCCAGGGCAGAAAAGCCTGGGTGTTTGCTAGGTGATCAAGAATTGCCCAAGCATCAGAATCACCCTGTCAAATCTGCTGACTTATCTGTTGGAAAGGTAGAACCAATATGATGTGGGGACAGGAAAGTTGTTAGGAGCTGCCAGAAAGAAGATTGAATTAATCGCCTGTCTTAGGGGCTCCAGTCCGGATTTTCTTTCAGGGTTTATTCCTTTAGCCTTAACCTCTCCCAAGGCAGTGGTTGTGGTTACTGTCATCTTCTTCCACCAGCTTTGCCATATACTCTTCTGCTGCAGCTGTTGTTGCAATGACTAGAGGACAGCTCTTAATGATGAGAACTGTTGTCCCTCCCTTATGTAATCTCTTGTGCATAACAGGAGGAGGGAATGGTCAAGGAAGAGAACACAGGCAAAGGTAAATTTAAGCAAAGCAAGAAAAGCTTTTAATTGAATGCCATTGCATTCTTAATGAACAGCAAAAGATTAAGAACATGGTTCTACAAAACACTTTACGTGTAGAGGCACCACCTTTGCTTGAAAGTATGTGAGCATGAATTGCCTTCGGAGGTGCACTGGGTTTGATTCTCTACTCACATGTACCAGTGTAGCTCTGTAGATGCTGGAGGAGTAACTTCAGTTTTACACTAACGTAAGTCAGATCAGAAACAGATTAACTGTAGGGCTGTGCAAAGCTTTGGGTGCTGATTCGATTCGGAGGAGATTTGGTCCAATTTGGTGGCCAAATCTCTGAATCTGAATTGAATCAGAGGACCAATTAAAAGGTCTGAATTGATTCAGAAAAGATTCGGAGAACTTCAGTGATTCAGGCAGTCCCCGCCTGCTGCAGGAGGGAGCTGGACCTGGACTCTGAGCTGGTAAGTAGGGGGAGGGGCTGAGGAGGGGGGAGGGGGACCATGGAGGGACCCCTGCCAGGTACCATCCCCTGTCTGCTCCCCCAGCCCCCCCATTGCCGCCCCGCCTGGCCCTAGCTCCGGGCCTTTTAAAAAAAGTCCACACTCACCAGGTGTTGCTGAGCAGGGGGGCGATCCCCGCTGCCCCCACTGCCCCATGCTGTGTGAGGGGCTCTGTCACAAGTTCCCTGACCCCTGTATGCTGTCCCAGCCCCCACATGGCTGCCCTGCCTGCCCTAGCTCCAGCCCTTTAAGAAAAAAAACCCCAGCCCCCCCAGACTCATCAGCTGCTGCAGCGGCCTTGGGGCTTCTGGGGGCTCATGCAGAGCCCCCCACACAGCGCGAGGCAGTGGGGGTCAGCGGGGATTGGCCCCCTGCCAGGCAGCAGCTGGTGAGCGGGGGCTTTTTTTTTTCAAAGTGCCGGGAGTTGGGGCGGGCAGGGCAGCCATTGAGAATAGGCGGTGGATGGGCCTGTGTGATTCAGAGATTAGGCTGATTTGGCAGCAGCTGAATCTTCGAATCAGATTCGGACAAATCGATTTGGGACAGTGATTCGAATCATCGAATCGAATCACTGTCCCCCGAATTGGCTGAATCCGAATCCAAAGCGAATACTAGTCACTTCACACAGGCCTAATTGACTGCACTCAGTACATGTTGCTAGACTTAACACAGTTTGGGACCTTTGTTAGGTAATATGTAGCCAGAATAGGAAAGTGATCATGTGGTGTTTCTCACATTTATGCCTTTGTTCCTTGCCTATTAATAAGCCTTCCCTCTTCATTTTGCATCTGTGCCAAGGGTGTTACAAGAATGTTGACTAAACTGTAATGTAAATATGAGGTATTGCCATTGTAGAGCACTCTTTTTTTGAAAACATATGCTGCACTCTCCTTGTCACGCTATTTGCACATCCTTACAATGAAGTTTATTTTTGGACATTGTTGACAGTCATGTAACAATAATACAAAGCATTTTCATGGTGTATTAGATAAACCATGCAGATATGTAACAGAGCTGTAATGTATAGTAACTAGGCTCTGTGCATGCCCCATTGAACTCCTCAACCACAAACTTTTGTCATGCATGTCTTACTCCTTTATCATTTTATCAGATGAAAAAGCAGCTGGTAAATAAGTGTCTTTAAAAAATCACATGAGGAAATATTGGGAAGGCTGTGGGTTCTCTGGTAGTGACTGTTACAGTACAGTACAGTTGCAGAATGTTTTAATCATCATCCATTGTTTGCTTTTACTTGTACCTCTCTGCAAATTTTGATTCTAGACTCAAGTTTCCATGGCTGAAATACGGTTTTAAAGAAGGATTTTTTCCCCCCCATTTTTTGGGCAAATTGCTTCAGTTATGTTTGGGTTATATGTTCATGAAAGAAAAATTCCCACTTTAAAAACATCCAGAACACTGTCTATCCAGTGAACTTTAAATGTCAAACTTTGCCTGAACCTAAGCTTCCTCAAGGGGTGAGTTGTTACGTCAGAAAAGGAACTGGCTGGAAAATTACAGAATGGATGAATGTTTGAAAATGTGGGCTAAAGCACAGTAGGAATTTCACATTGCTTGGAAAAAGACCATTTAATGGATGCTGGATTAAACTGATCCACTTCAGTTGTGTCAGAGATATGGTTGCTTATACATTTGGGGAAAATGTCTCTTAATATCCCAAAGGTATGTGAAATCTAACATTGTTAGAAACTGAAGGAGAACTGGTTTAACATTTGAGTTACAGGGAAAAATTGCACTTTTCCACTTTCAAGTAAAAACAGCCAGTGTTTCAGACTCTTTGTAAGGCATGTCTTTAGTGGGACTGGTAGTGGATCTATAATAGATCCAGTAGTAGATCTATGAAAAATTTGTTAAAAATCACACAATTTAAAGTTTTTTTTCTCATAAGCAATTGCCTTGATTCCATAGGGACATTCATATGACAGTGAATGAGAAGGAAGATTTTGTCAAGATGATCTGCGTTTTAAAATGTGATCCATTTGAGTTGTTAGAATGTGAATCAGTAAACATTGCATTAGGAATCCTTATTCACTCCCTTGTTATGTAAATGATGCAGTTGCCCCATTACCTTAATGAAGAGATTGCATTTAGCAAGAAAAGAGATTTTAGCAAGTTCAGGAAAGCGCTTAAGCATGTTCTTAAGTCCGTCTTTGTTCAGATAAGCGAGTAGATACCTATTCAGCATTTAAGCATGTGAAGTTTGTTGTCGTCACTAGGACTTGAGTATACGTTTAAATGCTGTCCTGATTCTGAATTAGGGGATAAGCGTGCAGAAAAGTATAGGCAGACAAGGTTCTTTGGGTAAATCTGATATCTTTTCTTACACCAACTAAATAGTTGGAAAAAATGTTCTTAGCAAGCTTTCAGGTTTAAAAACCCTTCTTCAGCCTGAGGAAGCATCTGGTCTAATAAAAGATATCAGTTTTACCCAAAAAACCTTGTCTGCCTATGTCCTTAGACCAAAACGGCTACAACCTACACCCTTGTAATAGAGAAGTATATAAACATGACCAAATGTGTTTGATTCTTTTCAGGTATATAACAGAAGTGGAATTATCTTGTCCTCACTGAGCAAGCAGCACTGTCCTCACAGGTACCTTTGCTGTGTCCTTGGACCCAAACCTCTATAAGCTGGGATCTGTGAGCAGGTATGCAAACTATCTCATTGTCACAGTTTGACACTGGGACTTAAAATCAGCTTAAACTCTGGCCAGTTTATGATGACTTTTCTCACTGGAATTCATTCCTAAAGGGTCTACCAACCCCACAAGCAGCTGTAGTTTGTTTTCAGGGGACACTGTCTTCATGCAGGTGTCTTAAAGCAAACCCAACCATTAGCAAAGTCACACTAGTTCGAGTTGTAGCAAGAACTGTCTTATCACCATTGCTGTTTATATGGCACTGGTGATGTCCTTTCAAAACAATCAATGATTTATGGCATAGCAAACGTATTTAGGAATAGGTTTGAAAGGGTCTCTTTACCTTTTTGTCTGTGAACTTCATGCACCAAGGGTTTCTAAGATCCAGTCTGCAGCCTTGATCATCCAGCCTGTGGGGCTCTGGCAGGCACATTGCATGCAGCTCATCCTGGCTCCAGTTCATATGCTGCATGCGACATGCAGAGCATATCTAGTATTGGCTGCACATGGCCCAGGGCCAATCTGGGCATAAACTGGGGACAGGTCATAAATTAGCCCTGCATCCCAAAGCTAGAGCACAGGGGCCTGTCCGGCATGGGTATCACATGCAGTGTGTGCCCCAGACAAGCTCTGCATGCTTCATTTAGTATGTGTTCTGGACTGGCCCTATGTCGCCACATGCTATGAACAGGTCTGGCCAGCATGTGCTGCATAAGGCATACAGGGCTGGAGTTAGCATGTGATGCCAGCAGCACACACGGCCAGTCCAGGACACACACTGCATGCAATATCTGCATCTGACCCACAGACTGGCCCTGTGCACCTCATCCACTTTGCAGGACTGGATGATTTAAACATCCCTGTTATACATGATTCCCAGTGTTACTGCAAGGTTGGAGCATCTCTGTGTACTGTGCCATGGCATTCATTTCATTTTATGGTCCAGGGTGTTAAGTGAAGTTCCATATTTTGTGCATTCAAACTCAAACAGCTTGGTTAGCCAGGCCTTTGGGATCTTACTTGCATGTATTGAGCATATAGTATTTCAGTTAGGTATGTATGGGCATAACATTTACTGCTTGATAAACAGATTTACTGTGTGCCACCTTTTCCATGTGCGTGCACTTACCCCACAGCAAATGAAAGCTAAACACTGGTAGCTTAGTCCTCACTGATAGAATGGGTTAGTTTCTGCAAGCCATGTGGTAAGAATCATGTCACTATGGAGCAGTGGTTGCATGGGGAAAGCTCTGCTTCCTTTCTTCCACTGGTAAAGTTTTTTTTATATGTCTTTACCTTAAGGTAGTGTACTCACACTTTTTTAGCCCCTTGGCCATAATATTGAGTGACTAGCCTGCTATGAGCAACATTGTACTTTACTCTTCTTTCAATGTCAGTTTAACTTTTTAATTCCCAGTGGACATAGGCAGCATTAGATGTTCTCACTAGTGCTATAAAGTCCCTCTTCATTGGTCATTCTGCAATTCCCGATAGCTAAAATAAATGTTGAGGAATTCAGGTAATCTGCTTAGGAAAGATAACACCAACCTAACCCTCTAGGGTATTGAACACTAGTTTTGTGTGCTTGTGTGATTCTAGGTATTCTAGAATAATATAAAGAAATCCAAAGATCTTTGCATGGCATAATTCACAAATAAGTGCTGTTTGAGTTATTATTTCACCTGTTGCTCATCTGGAAATAAAGGTTGGCATAATAATTCAAAGTACCTTGAAAATCTAATTTTTGTTTTCATCAGTGTAATCCTTATTGCAATTGTTTTAAAACTTAATTTAAAATTTCACTAGGGGGCAATCTTTCCTAATAAAGGATATTGGATGCAACGTTAGCAAGGTCATATATCTCTTAAACAGAGAGAGAGACTGAGGTGAAAATCATTCTTAATTTGCTGTCCTTCATAGTAGAATGGTTAAGGTCTGAGATTTATGATATATAATGCCATCACTCTTTTTGTAGCTCATACTACTAGCAGGACAAAATTCCAGAGGACTAGGACAGCTTAATGCCTGTGTTCTGAAAAAGGTAATAGCAGTCTGTTAGGTAATGCTTTCTGAACCATGGTTTTAATCATCTAAACACTATGCTTCTATCAATGTCTTTATACGAGGGGATAGCATGACCCTAAATTTGTGCTCATTTGAGAGTGGTTGTAGTCCCATTTGTGTTGCTGCCTTTTTGTACATGTACACTTAAATGTGCCAAAAACATGTTCCCCCTTCTACTCCTAGCACTGATACTTGTTCTGTAATTCTGGACAAATTACTTAATTACTTCAGTTTCTCAGCTAAGATTTGGAGGAGGGTAATTCCTATTTTACAAGGGGATTGATTAATTCTCATGATGTGTGGAAAGTGCTTTAAAATGGAGAAGTTTTATGGAAATTGGTAAGTGTTGGACAAAGTGGCAAAAGCCAGGAAAATTTGAGGTTAAAATTAAAGTTTAACTTTTACCATTGCGGGCATGATTTTTTTATTATTATTATTTTGATTACTTATTTAAAAAAAAGTTATCTAATGTAGTTTTAGATTTCCTGGCTATTGTTGGTTTCTGTACCCACAACATACATTATTCATGCTTAGGAGCCACGGGTGATCTGCGAACATACTCTTGAACTTATCTAGATATACAGACATAAATTTAAACAAAACCAGGCCAAATCAGCTTTGACAACATTCGTTAATTAATAACAGCTAATTCTAGTTGTTAGTCTAAAGAAGATTATGCTGCATTTGAAGGTTTATCTAAGACTACACCAGCTGTGTGGTTGGTCTAATAAAAGATATCATTAGGTACCTACTCAAATCGTGATTTTGCGGAAATTGCGAAATAAGATGATCTCTGCAAAATCCACAGAAAAAAAAGTCCTAAAAATAAAATGCTGGCTCCCCAGTATAGCTGGCCCCCGGGGGGTGAGAGGAAAAGGAGGACTGCCTGTCATAGATTCATAGAAGTTAGGGTCGGAAGGGACCTCAGTAGATCATTGAGTCCAACCCCCTGCATAGGCAGGAA
>NW_005842042.1:1241932-1245114 GCF_000455745.1 Alligator sinensis
GTCTGACCAGCGCCCGATAGAGGGGAAGTATCACCTCCTTGGATCTGTTCGTCATGCATCTGCTGATGCATGATAAAGTGCAGTTAGCTGTGCTGATGACTTCGTCACGCTGCAGACTCATGTTCATCTTGGAGTCCATTAGGACTCCGAGATCCCTTTCCCCTTCTGTGCTACCGAGCAGGTCACTTCCTAGGCAGTAGGTATGCTGGACATTTTTCCTCCCTAGGTGCAGCACTTTGCATTTCTCCTTGTTAAACTGCATTCTGTTGTTTTCTGCCCATTTGTCCAACTTGTCCAGACCTGCTTGTAGTTGTTCCCTGCCCTCCGGTGTGTCCACTTCTCCCCACACTTTTGTATCATCCGCAAACTTGGACAGAGTACACTTCACTCCCTCGTCCAAGTCACTGATGAAGACATTGAAGAGTATCAGTCCAAGGACCGAGCCCTGCGGGACCCCACTGCCCACACCCTTCCAGGTCGATACCGACCCGTCCACCACCACTCTCTGGGTACGACCCTCTAGCCAATTTGCCACCCACCAGATTGTGTAATCATCCAAGTCACAGCCTCTTAACTTGTTCACCAGTGTGGGGTTGGATACCGTATCGAAGGCCTGTCATGCCACTCCCACCCCTCTCCACCAGTCAGCAGCAAGGGGCACAGCTGCATGGCAGCCCTCTCAGCCAATTAGTGGAAAGGGGTGTAACTGCATCATTGACATCCCTTTTCATCAATCAGTGATGGTGTGCGGGGCCCTTCGGCCAATCTGAGGCATGGGGGTGCCATGATAAACCCATGAAAGCGGTCAGCAACCTCTTTGAGTTGGGTAGGCCCCTAGATATCACCCACAAAAATCATTGGCACTCATTTCCTAGACCATAACAGCTGCAGCGTTGCTTCAATGCTACTAATTCTGTATAGTCATTTTGTCTGTATGACCCACAAACATTACAAAGGTGGGCCAGGATCATAACATCATATCTGAAATGTGTCCATGGAACACATCTCCTGGCTCCATGTTTTAGCTACAAGACCATTTTTTTGCTTTATGCCCTGAAGAGTTCTGTTGTGTTGATGTGAATACTTAAAATGTCACAGGCCTTTAATTTCATTTCTGGGAAGCAGAATGTTGTTTCAAAAAAGTGAAGTACTTGTCCATCCTCTGCATCATCATAGTTTTCTCAATTCCCTCATCTTCTCTTTTGTAAAAATGGGAGCATCCTCAAGTTATCTTTCTCCCGCTATTACTGTTGCCTGTAGTCCCAGTAGGTAGGAGGTGTAGAGAGTGGTTGCTTGAGGAGAGAAAGGCAAAAAACTTTCTACTTCAGGGTCCTCAGCCTATCTCTTTTGACCAGGGAATGGATAGGATTGGAAGAAAGCAGGAACTGAGTTAAGGCATGGTGCCATGTAAACTGCTCCTGAGCTGAGAGAATCAGGGGTCTTCAGCCCCTTGCACAGACTTCCAGGCTGTTGATTGGCATGAACTGAGCAATGGTGAAACTATGTCGCTGTGCTGTCGAGACTCAACCCACCCTGCCAAGTCAGATTTTCTTATCTGGGGCAATGGAAGACCATGGATAAGGTTTTAAAAGCTCATAATTCCTCACAGTTGTTTCAGACGCTTGAACTTCTGAACTCATAAACAGCTACTGAGCTTCACTCCAGAGGCAAGCTAATTTGTTGTGACGGAGCTGATGAATAATGTATATTATTCTGTTGGTTGGAAATGCTTCGGAATATCCTAGGATGAAAAATGATACCAATGTGCAAATGCTGGGTAGTGCTATTGCAGATATCAAGTCTGTTCAGCTTATAAAAAGTAAATAATTTTGTGTGCCTGAATGGCAAATTCAGTTTAAGTTGAAATGGAAAAAGTGAAAATTTCCAGAGTAGGATTTTGAGCAACAGTGCTCCCTCACAGCAAAAGGGTGTTTTTAGCTCTTTTCGGAAGGACTTTAGTCTCATGCTCCTAATTGAAAATAAAAAAACTTGAAGGACAAAAGATTTAGGGTCTGAAATTCCCAACTTCATTTCATACAATATCATGTCACACTCCCTTAGCCCTTTTATTACATGCACAAGTTGCTCATGAAAAAAAAAAATCTCAGCGGCATGGAATTCTGGGTAAAGCGGTGAAGAGAAGCCACAGATGCTTGTATGAAATACTTTGCTCTGCAGTGCTGTCTTCCACAAATCTTTTCTTACAGTTCTGTTTCACAGCCTAGCTGAAAAGACTAGTTTAGTTTTATGGCACAGTTTATATTTTGGTTTGCATTGTCCTTTGAAGGCTCATCTGAATTGCATAATGACATGTTTGCATGTGTTAGGGAACGACTTAACCATGACATATGGGTGTTAAATGTCATTAAAGGACGCCAGCATCATCTTTGCTTTCAGGCTGTAATCGGTTCCAGGTATCGTCTGATTTTTATTAAAAGAGACTGCTACAGTCCTTGGTCCCAGCTACATTTTATTATTATGCTTGGAATGTCCTGCCAAGTTCTCCTTGTCTTTCAGTGTACATCATCCATGGTGCAACCTTTCAGCATCCAGAGACCAAAGCGGGTGTTTTCTGGCAGGCTTCTTGGGTATCTCTGTACTTTCACTGATAGAACCAGCGACTGAGGAGTTTGATTCTCATGTGGTTTTTGATGGTTAAGTGGCTGTCTAATGTGGGCAGGCAGCAGCAACAGCAGAAATTTTTCTCCTGAAATAATGTGTGTGTGAAAGGATAAGTGCAAATAGAGATTTAGGATAAGTTAGGGTAAGAGCTATTAACAAGAAGGAGAGGGATAACCTGTTGTGGGGACAAGAGGAAACTTAGATGAAGGTCATGCCTGATGCCCAGTGAAGGAAGATGGCAATGCAGGATAGGTTGCTTTCTTTAAATCAGTGAAATTCTTTCACAGCTTGATCTCTAACCTCTATGTTGCATAGGGAGGAGCTGTTTAGATAAGAGCCCAGTGGTTTTGGCAGGTTGACTTGGAGTAGATTAAATACCAAAGAGTAAAGAGCTCTAAGCAAAGCAAATGAAAACTTTCGGGATATAGTTAAAAAAAAGCTCCAAAAAACAAAAACCTAAAATGAAGAAATCATTCTGATTACAGTGTCCAGAGCAATTTTAAAGCGCTCTTGTTCCCTGTCCAAATAAATGCTTTTTTTGACCAAACAGAACTCTTTCC
>NW_005842042.1:1245145-1256350 GCF_000455745.1 Alligator sinensis
TAGCCCTCTGTGCAGAACTGTCAGTTTAGCAGAACAGCTTTCTTTCTCCTTTCAGATTTAATCCACATGTTATGTCAACGGAGCCTTTGTACCTGCTCAGTTATAACTTATAAATCGTCATTTTTTTCTTTAAAGAAAAAAACCACATTTTTAATGGTCCTGTTACAGCACGGCCCAGAATGACACCCATGAAAGTGAATATCACATAACAAGTGCAATGTTTACGTAACACGAAAACTGTGATGCAAAAAAAGCCCCTGTTCCCTTCATCTTTGCGAGGGAAGGCCAACAATGTAATGTAAGGATATGGTGTGACCCTTAGCCTAGAATTTCCTAGTTTTTCCCCATCATGTGGAAATGTATTAAACATACATTTTTACCTAAACTAATTTCCTTCCCCCTTTCTATCCCCTTTTTTAAAAGTAACTTTGGCAGAGGCTCATATAATTCAGATTTCCTTCCTGCCTGCCTGATTTCATCCCTTACAGAAAAGGAAGCATTCCCTTTTGGAGCTCTCCTGCTTTCCCACAGGAGAAGAATCTGTTTTCAGAGTAGCTCATCAATTAGCAATTGCTACTGTTTTAATTTCTTGTGTAAATACCGTGTTTACTCATGCACCAGACAACATTTTCCAAAAAATTAGCCTTCCAAAATTGAGGTGACCATCTTAAATGGGGAGCCAGTTTATTTATTTTTTGCACAGATTTCTATTCAGGCAGCATCAAGGGAGTCATCTGACTTTGTCTCATTATGATCTACCTGATTCCTGATAATTGTTCTTCGCTCCAAGGGTGTTAGCCCTCTCTCCCTTTTAATGGTCTTGATGGTATCCTTTCTTTGGCCACATTGCTGTTAGCTGTTCCTGGTCTCTCTCTCTCTCTATTTTCCAGCCTTGCAGACTGCTTTTAGCTCTTTTCCAAATCCTAGATCTGCCCATGGAGTCCAGTCTTAAGCAGCAGCTACAGTTTCAGCTTTTGGCCAAGCAGCCAAGAGCTGCTGGCAATTCAGTTGCTAAAGGGTTAACACTAACTTTTGCCTGAGCTGGAAAGGAAGGGTGAGTGGGTCTCTCCCAACCCTATGCAGCCATAACTCTGAAAAATCTTTTTTTCTTCCTTCCACCTTCCCAAAAACAAGGTGCATTTTTTATTTGGGGGCATGTGGCATGCCGATAAATATAGTATATAGCAAAGGCCACAAACCGTATGCATGGAGGTGCTGATGCGAAAACTAGAGCTGCTCCAACCAAGTAAAAGGCTTCATTATGTTAGCCTACCTAATGATTTTATATGCATACCTGGAACAGGTCTTTGTCTTCATTGCAGGCAGTAACTTGACCTACATCAGGCTAGTTGGGGGGAGACTGGAGGGTATAGTTCTCTCCGAGCTGGCAACTTGCTGGGGTGAATGCAGCCAAAGGAACAGACAGTGGTATCAGTCTCAGTTTGCATATGCTTTTGGCAGACTGTCACCTCTCCTAGTTCTTTCCCTGATGTTAATGCAGTGATTCCTTCTTAAAGTGTTGAGATAATTATTTGTTGCAATGGGAAGAGAAACCAGAATTACTGTATGTCCCAAACCACAAGAAGTCCCTCTGACATTACAAGAGTCTGTACTGCAGTCTAATTCCTGATGAAAGAGTTATGCTAAAGGGAGGAAGAAAAGGGTCTCTTTAGGAGACGGACCATCAGCAGCAGTATGAGAAAGTAGCCATTGTCCAGGTGCCTAAAGCTAATGCAGCTGTGGCAGGCCTGGCAACAGCTACTGGAATCCCAGTAGATAGGAATATCTTCTCAAAAATCAGACAACCCCCTGAGTGGAAAGCTCTTGAAAAAGAATACAGAGTTCTTGGCAGTGAGTATGCACGCATTAGTTACTGCCACAGCATCCCTCAGCAGAACTTGCACGGTCCAATGATCTTCTGAGGTCTGTTAAAAATGCACAGACAAATGTAGTCTTGAGTTTAAAAAAAAGCAGCACCCTTCATTTCTGAGGCATTACTGGACACTTCAGTTTTCTCTTTATGAGCCAACACAACAAATACTTGTTACATAGACAGCTGTAAATGCAGATGTGGAACACTGGCTTTTAGTCTTCTCTTTGTTTTCAGACAGAGTGGTGTCCTATCTCTACTGTGAGCTCCTTTCTTCTGAGTGCAGACTATACCTTTGAATAACAGAATAAAGCATTGGATTTGTGGGGAAAGGACTCCCTCCAAACTCACCAGACTATCCCTCAAGTCTTCCTTCTTTTATGCCTCCGTTTATGCAAACTGCCGGGTATTGTGATCAGATGTATCCCTTCCCTGGTTGGTCACTATTCTTAACCAACATTATCATCTTTCTCAAAACAAAATAAGAAGTGACAGTTCCTCATAAGAGTAAATTCAGTGGTTCCTGCAGCTATTGTGTAATAATTATTTCATTATTTAATAATAAGTACTTAATTACACAGTCCAACTCTTTGCTTTAAAGAAGACACTGTATTGCTATAGTATTCTGTTATCTAATGTGTTCCTGGACAGCTTCCAGGAAGATGCAGCCAGTCACTTTCATTACTAATTCCTGGTATCAAATAGTCTTAAACCTATCCTAGAAGATGATGGGTAACCATTGTGAAGTATTTTTTATGGAATGTCTCCCCTTCTTATTTTAGGCCATTACTTTTTATGCAGCCACACTCAGAGAATGCGAGTAATCCACTTTTTTGTTTCTAACAATTTCATTAGTTAGACAGCTTCTTTATTTTTCACACATTGGCCAAATTTACTTTGCTGCTTTAAAACCCTGTTCTGCACCTCTAAATTCACTTTGTAGAAAAATTAGGCTTGAAATAGTTATGGCCTTTCACCATGTTGTACTCATACAGGCTAGCATGTCACTCAGTTCTTTGTTTCTTCTAAATCCTCACACTTGTGGAGAAAACTAGAACAGGTATGGACCAAAGGTAAAGGGGGCTTTCACTCATCTAGAATTTGTATGGTTACACTGATTTGTTGCATTGTGAGGAACACTGAAAAATAAACAATAAAGGATTAAGCCTTTTACAGACTTTGGCTCCTATTCATGAAACCTAGTTATCATTAAGCACAATATTTAGTCACATTGATAAAAAGTTAAGAATTGCTTAAGTGCTTTGCTGAATAGGAATAAATTTAAAATCACGTTTATATGATTTTATCAAATCAGAAACTATGGTATATGTCTAAGGGAGCAATTAAAAGTTGTTTGCTTATTTGAATTATGTTTTTATTTTGAGGGTGAATGGAAGGTGGTGGTATGGCTAGGTGGAGTTACACACACAAAACGAGATAATTTATCACATGTGGACTCAAAACTGAACTGGACTAAATTTGTAATTCATGCTTGCTGTATGTTCAGGCTTTGACCTCTCTGTTTAGATTGTCGACATGGTGCCAATTAGTGTGACTATGATGTGGACACTAAGGAGTATAACTCATTTCACATAGGTTACCAAACAGCTAGCAGATGTTAAGATAATGGTTTTTGGCTACTGCCAACCTGGTTTGGATTTCAACCTAGAGGTGAAAGGATTTATTTCTCTCCCATTACCAATCCCCTTGGGCCATATAGTCCCCAGCATCAAAAAATCTTTATACCAAACCTAAAAGATGATGTAAACATTTTTTTTTCTGTTTAACTGTGTTCTCACGGTGTCTTATGAACTTCTTTCTTTCATCTTATGATGTTGACTTGCCTCTTTTTGGATGCATATTATATGTTGATAGTCCTCCTTTTAAGTGATAACTAAAATGTAAAGACTTTAACCATTAAATAAAGCACAGATAAATGAGAGAAGACTTTACTGAGAATAAGTTTTTCAAGCAGTTCAGATGCACTCTGCTGGCAGCTTGATATTCCCAGAACTTCTTGACAGTATCTGCATATCCCAGAGCTACTTTTTACTTCCTTGTTTGTGGTGCTTTGTAACAGAAGATTTAGAAAGTGATAATTTTGGCCTGCTTTGGGTTTTTGCTTTGCTTTTTCTCTCATTGCTGGATCACATTGCTCTTTATGCTCAATAAACTGCAGCAGAGCAGTGGTGACAGTTTAACCTATTGCCTTTGTTTTTAGGACGAGTCATGGTGAAGAAATGATTCAAAGTTCCCATATCTTGTTTGAGCCATTTTTTATTTTATCTAAGTCGATTTAGTTCTTGTTAATAAGACAAAGCCAAACTTTCACTGTTATCATGATAGTAATCTAATCATCCTATAATGAGTGTTCAGCATCTCCTTCAATTGTTGTTTTTGTAAATGTAGTATCTCTTTGACAAATGTATCCTTTGTTGCATACAGTGTTTCAAGAAATTCATCATTTTTCTCACAACAGATTTACAGGAGAAACTTAATTTTTCTGAGACTTCCAGCAAGTGTTACCAGAAAGTGTCATTGAGAATCTAGAACAACTTTTCTGATGTTTTAAAATTAGCTGTCTGTTAGTGATACAGGTAGTTGTGGAATTTTTTTTTAAATTTATGCAGTGTGGTTTAGGAATATAGGTAGTGTCTCTTTCCTAGTAAGATTTAAGACTTCAGCTGATGAAAAAAGTCCTTTCGTACTTTCCATTTTATTTTTTGATGCCATTGCAGATAGCAAAGATCTCCTTGTCCTTTATTCTGTAGTGTTAGATATAATCTTCAGGACATTTTCCCAGCAAATCATGTATTTTGGGGGCTTTGGTTTCTTTTTTTTTCCTGGTTGGAGAAACAATAACATTTTATTGTCACCAGTGTCCATTATAAGATTACTGGCCATGTTTCACCAACTATCCTGGGTTAATCTTGTTGATTCTTTTGTGTTTGTCATATTTATATTTTCTCATTTTATACTATGTTCAACATCATTAGTATAAGAAACCTGCAGCTCTCCATTGCTAATTTGTTTGCCTTTTTATTTTCATTATGGTATATTCGTTAACTGAGCTTTCTGTTTTGGGGTGTCAGAGATAATCAGAGTGACTGGAGAGATGATCTGGAAGAGACCTAGATTACCACACTCATGTTTCAACTGTGATATCAAAAACTTCTCGCTTGTTAGGTAATCATATTTCTCAGTGTTCTAATCTATATTTTTTAAAGATAACATTTCATTCAGTGATATGTTTGTTTATGAAGTATCCAAAAAATCCAGTTTTCTGAACTTCTTGGGATGAACAATAGTTGTTTCCCTTTTGAAAAATTAAATGAGCTAGCCAATTTTCAGGAGGGCTTTGTTTTAAAGCTGGGTTTTGCCAGCTTCCAGAAATGTCTGGATATAGTAGTTCACAATACCATTCTTACTGCTCTTTTCAGCATTCAGTGACAGTTAATTCTGGAAAGGTTATGTTGGCTATAAATCCTGTTTGTTCTGGAATACTGAATTTATGACCCCTTTGGTGGATAAAATAAGAGTAGAAAAAGCTCAGAAACCCAGATGGCCATGAAAAGGAACCTGAAAAGCTGATGCAAGAGTTTATGGAGTGAAAAATGATCACAGCGACACATCCAGATCTTTTTAGATATATTTGTAGCCAAAGTTTTTATGCGTGTAAGATTTGTGCTTAACTGACCATTTCCATCATATAATGGAGTTTGTTTCATTTTCCTGTTGACATGTAACATTCCTTTGCAATGTCTTGCCTACTGTAATTCAATAGCTTTTTAAAGTGCCCTACCCCTCCAACTGCCCTCCCTCCCCACAAATAAGGGATTAATATTGTGTTTAATGTACACTACTTGGATGGGAAATCGAGATACAACTGTATGCATATGGAAGTGTTTAGAAAGAATTGTTGTTACCTAATACAGTTTGTAAAAATAAAGAGTTTTACTAAAATCTTGTTTTAGTATGTCAGTAAAGAATGAATGCTGAAGCGTATGTGTGTCTCACTCAAAGACTGAGTCTGTATATTTTCTAGCTGTGTGTGTGCTTGCACACATATGTGTGCATGCGCACGCACCCCTCCCCCCCGAAAATATGCACACTCAATCTTTGCCTCCATTGTGGTTCATAAGAAAGTTGTGTTCAGTCCCACTAGGTTCTAAGTAACAGAGCCTCATCTCCATGGATTTGTTGGCTAATTTGCTGATCTCTCCAGGAGACCTTGTTGAATACAGTCCTAATGACATCTGAACATTAAAGAATGCTTTAGAACATTGGCAAGTTTTTCATTTGTAAGCAAGTTGTTTGTTAAAAGGGGAGAGAACAATCTAAGCATTGCCAAATACATGCTAAGAGTATGCAGCCCAGCTGCCTCAGACACAATGTGTTGTCAATTTTGTTTTTATTTAGGGCAGATTTGCAAGGCCTAGTATGTTGATAGAGACATAATGGGGTGTGTGATATGTCTCCTCTATATAAACTGTATCTCCTATAAACTGTCTTGCAGAGTTGGAACCCTTTTATATTATGGTTTTTACCATAGTATGGTTTTTACTATACCAACTGGAGAAGCTGGGTTTGGAAATACATGCTTTATTAATTTAGTCACTACAAAAGTTGATTTGCAGCCTGTAAGATGCAGCAGAGATAGGAAACAATGAATAAGTACTTTTCCATTGCATAGATTGGAGGTAAATTAGGTTGACCCATAAATTGGGAAAATCTATTTTGCAGAGTCTAAAGAATTATTATTAAATATATTTTGGAGTTTGATTTAAGTTCTGATAGGAGGACCAGGTTGTCCTAATGCAGAAATATTTAATGGGATAAAGAGGTAAGGTGTGACTGAATGTGAAAGATGGCTTTGGATATGAAGTGGTGTGGGGGATTCTAAAGATGGAGTGATGTTCATGATCCAGGCCACCTCTCCTGCTTTCCTCCTACACTAGTCCCACTGTTACTTCTCTTTCTTGCTTTCTTGCACTCTCTCATCTCACAGCCCTCAAGGGCCTGTAACTGCCTTCTATCTCCTCCTATCTTGTGCAATCTCCTTCTACCTTGTTGCTTTAATTGCCTATCTTTTCCAAATCAGTTTCTGTTATCTTCCTGTTATTGCCTCTGTCTGCCTCTAGGTCTGATACCCTCCACCTCAGCTTCTAAAATCTGCTTCCTATGCCTTCTCTTGTCAGCTCTTGCGATATGCTCTGTACTTTTATCTTGCTCAAGACATCAGGTCTTTTGCAAAGTCCCGCAAATTCTTGATTATGTCTTCTACTCCACAATCTGTTTTCTTGTATTGCATCAAATATTTTCCTTAGCATTTTGTTTTCAAACGCTTACAGCCTTTTTCCATTTGCCTTTGTCAGTGTTTAGGATTCACATCTATATAAAAGTTGAACAGTTGTATAAAGCTGGATTGTAAGGTTTCTTGAGATTATCCTTGATACCACTATTTTATCTAGGCTCAACAGCACTGTAAAGTCTTGCCTTGATTTCTTCAGTTATATGATTGTTCTCAGTAGTTATCATTCCTAAATATTTAAATTTGTCTAACCTTCCCACATTGTCACTCTCTGTCCTTATCTTCTTGTAATTTTGAGATTTATTTCTGGAAGTGACCATGATAGCAAGCCCAAATTCTGACATTGATAGCAAGCCCAACTTCTTTGGCATTTGACTCTGTGATCTCTGTATTCTTTTGTTCCTTTTTCATTTCCTTTCCTACTAGCAGATATCGTCTGCATGTGCTAAGAACTGGTACAGACCTTTTCCTTCTTCCAAGGCTCTTATAATCTTCTCAGGCATCAAGTTTAAAAACATCTGTTGACAGTGCATCCTCTTGTTTGAACCTGCTATTTATTTCCATTGGGTCTGCTAACCATTACTTCTACTGGTGGTGTTTAACTACTCATTAGTGCAGCTAAAACTTGAAGCCAGTACTGGCTCCTTAAGCACTATCTCTACTCATCTTATCTCATCTGGCTCTAAATACACCTATACAGTGGTTAAAACTAACCTACCTAAATTGCAAGGGGACTTGTCAATTTTTGCGGGTTGGTTGCGGTTTAAAGTTAAAATTCCGCAGCATTTTGCAGCAGTCCTGCCCCTTGGCGATGATTGGCATACAGGCCATGGGGGCTGGGGGGTAGAGGATGAGGGGATGGCTGCCATCTTGACTGCTCATTGCCCTTTGTGTGGGTCCACCCCTCAGTACTGATTGGTGGACAGGCCTGGTGGCGGGCGGGGGGTGGAATGAGGCACCTCACTAGCTGGTGCCTTCCCCTCCCAGCAGTGAGGATCCAGCATTTTCTTTTTATTAATTTTTGTTGTTGATTTCACGGATTTCCCAGACAATCCCAGATTACACGGTTTCCGCAAATGCTGTGAAACTGCGAATTATGTTCATCCCTAGTAGTAAGTCAAGCAGAGGTCAGATTGATGTGAAATATATGCTTTTGCCACTTCGTTTGGAGGATAGAACGGGCTTTGTCTTGAGTGGAATCTGGTTATGCTCTTCGTTCACCAACTGCAGAGATCCAGCCCATCATCTGATGGCATCTAATAATTTGGAGCTGATGCTGTTTACTTCTGAGATTAGAAATAGCTGTGCTTGAATGTGTACCCGCCAGGCCTTGTACATCTTACCTTGGGCTTCCTTGCTCCGAGTGCTTGCCGGTACTCGCCTTGCCGTTGCAGGTGGCCATACGGGAGATCTTCACACGTGTCGCAGGCTGCCCCTTCTCGCCTGCCACGACTTTGAATCTTCTAGTGGGTGGGGCTTCGTGCGACGCGGTCGCCCTCGTCGGTCGCCTGCTTCTTTGATGTCTTCTGCAAGGCTCCTCCTCCCCTGCACCTCGCCCTTTCCCCAGCCCGGCGGGTCCTGGTCGCTTCCTTGATGGACCGTACGCATCTTAAATACTTAACAATGAGCCCACCTCTCGCTCCCTCGGTCTACCTCCACACCACCTCAGCCCCTTCTAATACGGGGAAACATAAAACACCTTTCACAACTCAAATGAGAAACCTAATAAGTACCAAGAGAGGCATAACCTTGCCCCTATTGGGCTTCCTCATGGAACACAGCTAGCCCCTCTATACCTCCACTTGTTGACAGAGTCACCTCCACGTGGTCCAGCTCTGCGCCCCCACTCCACCTATCCTGGTTCAATGCCACTCCTTCTTCAGTATCCCACCGGCTTGACCCTCTCTCTAGATCTTTTGAGAGCAGCGGCCCCCTCTCCGGGTCTCCGCAGAACCGTCGCCCTGTCTCTGGGTCTTCACTACGGAGTTGCCCTTTCTCTGGATCCCTGCCTTGTGGCTGGGCCCTCCCCGGGGCCCCGCCCTGCTCGGATCCCTGCCTTGCGGCTGTCCTCTCTCTGGGTCTTCTCCAACCCACAGCCCTCTCTCTGGATCTTCCCCGAACTGAAACCCTCTCTCGGAGTCTTGCCAGAGCAGCAGTCCTCTGTCCAGGTCCCCAGCTCATGGCTCCCCTCTCTCTGGACCTTCCCGGCGAGGCTGCCTTCCCTCTGGGTCTTCCCAGGTCTGTTGACCTCCCCACGCCCTGGGATCTCCTACTGCCTCGCCTCGTGGTTTGCCTGAAGCTGTTGCTCTTACTTCGGGCGCGGGCTCGCTGCCGGGCTCCTCCGTTTCACCACAGCTGGCACGCGCAGTCGCTCCTGGCGTCTCGTGCCCCCGGCTGACCCCACCGGCCAGACTCTCTCCCAGCACCCACGCGCCCCTGCTCCCTCTCAATGCCGGTCCTTTTATTTCGGTGGTTATTTCGGACGGTGGTTGTGAGTGACATCATCCGCCGGCCGCAGGTGCCATAAGGCGTGATCAGCGTCCTGCGCGGGCTTTTCCCGCCGTCCTTGCTCCTCCTCCCGTCCTGCGGTGAGTAAATTTTCTTTTTTTTACTTTCTTTTTTTCTGTTCCACCCCCGGCTCCTGGCCCTGGGGTTCCCCTCGTGGACTTGGGAGTCTCCCTGGTTTTTCTCTCCCTGTGACAGAGTGATTATGCAGCTACTGGGCTTACTGTGAATCTCAAGCCTATTTTAGACATCTGTGGGGATACTCTGCATATTTTGTATCCTTCTAGTTTGGATGAAACAGTGAGAGTCTCATTGTCATTGCTACCATTGGCTGCAAGACTAAATTAATTGTTTTCAGTGAGATAAATTGATCAGCATAGATGGGGAAAAATAAAATAACTTTTCAGATCAGAAGCTGAAAATGTCCTTTCGTAAAGTCTTTGGGAAGGGAAGGCTTGTAGAAGACGGTCCAGATCCTGCACAGATGTAAGCACACGCTTAAACAGGGTTATTTACCATGTATATACTTAAGTATGGTAGTACATTTTTTGCAAGGTTAGGGTTTAAGTCATTTTTCTTGATGAGGAGGGGAAAATGAAAAAGGCTAAATGTGAAGTCTAATTCATTCAAATATGTAGGATGTCCAGCTGCTCCAGTCTCACTTTTCTGTAATTATATGATGGCAATAAAAAGAAATCAATTAACAAGAATATGAATGTACTGTAGGTACCATAATAGTTTCTTAGTGAGCTACCATGAGGAGCAAATCTGCAGAGTAAAGCAGTGCATATAATACTTCAATCTAGGGTGGAGACTTTGAGTTGAGTCCCAGTCTGGAAGACATTTTTTTCAGTTGTTTTTTTGCAGCCCTGACAATGGAGAGTTTTAATGGCAGGATTTGCAACCCTCTTCACCAGGGTAGCCCAATTATACTATAATAAAAATGTGAACATAACAGTCCCTATTTAATTTTTTATAGCATTTCCTCCCAAGCAGTAAAGTAAATCAACAGTGGCAATTAGGCACTCAGATACTATACTAATGGGAGCTACATAAAGCCTACATAGATAGAATTACGCACATTGGGTTGCTTTGGAGGGAAGGGGACTTGGAAGAACCCTCAGAAAGGAAATATTACTTAGCAGTGCAATTTATTAGACGATAATAAACTAAGAACTGTGGCTCAGATGACAGCATTGCTGTTCCAGGACTAAAAAGTGTTCAAGGTCTGCTTCATCTTGGGGCTTTCTCATGCATTAATAATGGCTTCTATACAGTCAGTAAAACGGAAGAAGTTGGGTGACCCATTGCTAGAGTTGTCATCCCTTGACGGAGACTGAGAATAGATTGTCTTCCCACTAGCTGACCAGTTGGTACTCAAATAGATGCAGCATGTCAAAAAATAAGATTTAGACTCAGTGTGCTGGCCAACATTCGATCTTAATAACAATGCTTCCAGAGTGTGAGTTATTGCTCTGTAGTGGCTGGCCTGTTTTCCTCCCCCAAACTCTCCCTTCCC